>NW_028280822.1:2315000-2392500 GCF_059751285.1 Brachycentrus maculatus | reverse complement strand
AAATATACAATATAAATCAATGTTCATGTACAGTATGGTATGAAGTTAATTTTAATAACTTTAAACTAGAAAAATATATAAAAAAGATGATTAGCACAAAATATAAATATGATATAAATAAATAAATATAAAATAAGACAATTATAAAAATAAAGTCATTAATTGATTCGGCAATCACTTTGTGATAAAATCTTACCATTTTTTTAAATTAAACTTACCATTTAATTAAAGTTTTACTTATAAAATAGTGGTATTTACTAAGTAAAATTTAAATTAAAAATAAAAATAGACATTTATACATAATCACAAAATACATAAGTAAGAAAATTAAACTAAGAGTAAAACATCGCCAACCTACTTTCGGGTTATTTTCAGGCATATTTTTTATAAACAAGCAAAAAATTACAACGTTTGTTGTCACAAAATATTATCAGGTGTGAAACCTAAAAAAAATTTGTCAGTGTATCCGGTACGCATTAAATATTTTTGGAACAGATATCTTTTCTCTTTGATGGTGAAGAAAAACCGCGCGTATCACGTACGTTCGTATGTGTAGGAGGGTTAATACAAGTTTATAATTTTAGTTGAGTCTTGTGCCTATTATTTTACTTTATTCTTGTTGTTGTAGGAAATATCACAAAGCTTTTTATAATGAGTACCTACTTGCTGCGAGAATTCCCTGCTAAGGAATATTTTATGATATAATACTCACTGAAATATGCATTTTATTCTTATTAATTATGGACTTTAAACTAAAATATTTTAAAATTTGAAACGTGAAAATGATAAATTTGTGCTATACGATACCTTTAAAAAATTCTTTACATATTCCATAAAAATTAAAATATACCCGATAAACATTATTTAAAAAATACTCTCCAGTAGAATGAATTATGTGTTAGTAAAATATCAACTTAATCCCTAAAAACGTTCATGAATTTAAGCAATTTATAAAATGTGACCATGTATTATAGTTTAGGCGATGGCGTAACATGATTTTGGGGTATGATCCGTATATGTTTGGTACTCTATGAACTGATATACTCGTATGTAATAGGAAACGAGGAAATAATTGACACGGCAACACCGGTAGATCAATAAATTCACGCAGATACTGGGTACATTGAAAACAATAAATGCGTAGAGTATTTAAAAAATATAATTATTAAATTGTATGACGCGTATTACAAACAAAATGCTACAAAACCTTCTCGCTGTCTTTCACATCCGTCTGTTCTCGAAGCCACGACTTTATCTACTCAACGCCAATGCATTTCTCGCGTTAAAAATGTGAGCGTATGTATTTTTTCTTGTAAATTGCTATTTTAATTCAAATAATACAGTGAAATTCCGAAATTCTGAAATCCCGAAAAAACCCAACAATATTTTGAAGAAAAACATTTGTAGGAAAAATAAAAAATAAAAAACAAGAATGAAGAGCACATTTTTTATTACATAAAATTATTATTTACCAAACGTGCCATGTCTAAGCTAGACAAAATTTGGAAAGACCTGGGTGTGAGTAACAACATCAAGATAAAGGTTGTCAGGAATTTGGTCCACTCCATTTTTCTATATGCTGCTGAAACATGGACAATAAAAGCAGCAGAAAGAGGAAAAATTTAGCTTTTAAAATGTGGTGTTCGAAGCGCATGCTCCGAATCTCATGGACAGCTAGAAGCACCAACGAGTCCATTCGCCAGGAACTAAGCTTGGATGGCTTGACTCTGGCCAATGTCTGTACACGACGGATTCTTCAGTTCTTTGAACACGTTGCGCATGGCAATGAGGATAGCCTGGAACGACTGGTTATGATCGGTAATCTGGAGGGGAAAAGAGGGAGAGGAAGATCCCCACGCGATATACCGATCAAGTTAAGGGAGCAGCAGGCACATCGGTGTTTGGAGCGCTACGTGCAGCACAGTCAAGGCATAGCTGGAGAAGAGTCATTGCTTCCACAAGAGTCACAACCCTCAGTAATAAGGAATAAGACGGAGAAGAAAAAAATTACTATACATTTTGTTTGAAAATTATTGAAAATTTAATAAAGCATACAGTACTGTACAGCATTGTACGGGGCCGGTAGGTACTCGTAAGCCTCTAATGACATTACATAGATTCGTACGCGGAGCGTATGTTGAATACTAGGCGGCTTAGGGAGGCGCGGACAGCGTAACTACTGTAGAGTAAATTACTATGTATATTACAATGATTAAAGAAAACACTTGTTTTTTACCACTTGAGTTTTATTATAGACTACATGTTTCAGAAGTTAAACTTTCATCATTCAGGTCTGTATAATAACTAAAATATAAAATATAAAATTGTTCTATAAATAAGGAGAGGGGAAAGTAAGGGGAAGGGATTAGTCAAGGGGCCGAGTTTGAAAACAAAGGAAAAATGGAAAGCAAAGGTGAAAAATTTTGAAACAATATATTATTTAATAAATTATTATTAGAATTTAGGTTTTTTTGGATTTCTAAATTTTCAAGATAATTCATAATTTGGCCTTTATATGGAACAAGGTGTAATAAAAGGCCAAATTATGAATTATCTTGGAAATTTAGAAATCCAAAAAAACCTAAATTCTAATAATAATTTATTAAATAATATATTGTTTCAAAATTCTTCACCTTTGCTTTCCATTTTTCCTTTGTTTTCAAACTCCGCCCCTTGACTAACCCCTTCCCCTTACTTTCCCCTCTCCTTATTTATAGAACAATTTTATATTTTATATTTTAGTTATTATACAGACCTGAATGATGGAAGTTTAACTTCTGAAACATGTAGTCTATAATAAAACTCAAGTGGTAAAAAACAAGTGTTTTCTTTAATCATTGTAACATGTCTTACCACAAAGTTAATGCCGAAACAATTAATAAAATACTATGTATGTTATATACTCTATTACAAATTTCTCGGCTAATCCTAACTCTTCCAAATCAAAACAGGCCACAGCCTCATTTGTACGGATTTTCGGGGTTCCAATAAATCTAATTATTTTTTTTTTCTTTAACGCTCAAAGGCCACACATTGCACAAAGGACACTTAACACGGTGCTAGGAATTATTATATACCCACAACCATTGCGAAACTAAACATGATAAATGTGTGTGGTCTCTTTTCTTTCTTTTCTATTTAATCAGTCTAAACTAACTAACTAACCATCACGCCGCTTCCCCGCAGGGGTAGACAGAGAGAATAGAATGCCACACCACTCTGTCTTTGCAAACATTCTTCGCCTCTTCCACGTTCATGCATCTCCTCATACATACCCGCCAATTGTTACGACTCCTAACCTGACCACTTTCAAGTATTTGGCATACCTGATCGTGCCATGTTTTTCTCGGTCTTCCTCTGCTCTTTTTTCCACTTACATTCGCCTCATAAATTGTTGCCTCAGTCTGTTATCATTATGTTAATAATTATAACCCATGTGCAAACAATGAGAAATTCAGAATTTAAAATTCATTATCATTGTTCAAAAGCATTTTCGAGAGAATTTCAATACTGAAATACACATTTTTCCGAATAGAATCGTCCCCCCGTCGTATTATGGGGTAAGAACTAATACATCCATGGCTCTACTGCATCGATACTCAATCAGCGGCCCTCGGGCCGCATGCGGCCCACCAAGGTTTTATGTGCGGCCCTAAACACATTTATTATCAGGAAGATGATTTAAAAAATATTGGCATTCTAAATTTCGTACATTCGTTTTAACTTTGATGCACAAACAGTAGCACCCGAAAAGGATTGAGATCTGGTATGAGACTGTTGCTATTGCATATGCTAAATTTATTCCAAAAACAAAAATTTGATAGGCAAAAGTCTTCTTCTTCTTCTCCTTCTTCTCCTTCTTCTCCTTCTTCTCCTTCTTCTCCTTCTTCTCCTTCTTATTGTAGATCCTTGTGACCTGTTTGTGCCTCCGCAGGCAAAAGTACGCTCGAAAATAATTTTGCTGTGGAACAGTATGCTGATACGCGATATGTACAATTATTATTTTGTTTTAGTTTATAATTTATAAATCTCAAAATTCTTATCCAAAGGGCGGGGGTGTTTCACGATTTTTTCATCAAACTAGTATAGCGTTGCGACCCGCGTAACTTAATGTATGTATGTTATGTATGTATTTGGCTCAAAGAAAAAAAAGGTTGAGTACCATTACTCTAGTGGAACCAGATACGCTTGAGATATACTCGTATACCTATGTCAGATAGTATCACAAGCACAAAGGCTTATTTAATACTTATCCGTGAATCGATTCAACCTTTTAGCAATTTTCCCTTTTAGAAATTCCAACGCGATTCTTTTAAATTGCAAAAAAAAATATCCCTTTACTAAGGTTAGTGTGTAGATATATAAATATTTAAAACAAAATATGTAAATAGTAAAAAATATCAATTTTAAACGTAATAAAATAAAAATAAAATTGTATTTATTTTCTTAACAATATATTTTTGCATAAACATTTATAAAGGAATTATGAATTCATCTGGTTATTGTAGAATCGGAAGTAAACTTTGTGGTATCACACCTTTCATCTATCAAGCTTTTTTTAATGAACTTACCCGACGTTTAAGTAGTCCAATTTAATTAAAATTGAAAATTTACAAATTAATTCATACAATTAAGTTTTAAAATACATTTTTATTTTACGATATTACATATGATTTTTTTATTTTATTAAAATTAAACACTTGAATGATCTACTTTATCGAGTTTTATTTTTATTTACGACTAGTTTCGAAAACGACAATTGTTTTCATCTTCTGGTACAAATTAAAACTTACATAAGTATATACACCTAAATATATTTTTATTCGTTAGTTTTAATTGGTACCAGAAGATGAAAACAATTGTCGTTTTCGAAACTAGTCGTAAATAAAAATAAAACTCGATAAAGTGGATTATTCAAGTGTTTAATTTTAATAAAATAATGTCATTCCACAAAGTTAATGCCGAATCAATAAATAATATGATTTTAATATTATTATATTATAAAACATAAAGGCAATGTGTTCAGTACTGCGCTTTAAGTTTTTAGATGCACGATTATATTTTATGGAATAAATGACACTAGTGAAGGAGCTAAGGGAGGAGTAAAACTGTAGCTTGAATATTAAAAATAATATTGAAAATAAAGAGAAAAAACTAATAAAAATGTAACTATCGTTCGGCTTGTGCATGTAGCGTAGATTTTACAAAGTAGTTACAATTAGTACGAATTTGTCTACGCCTTATTTTCAGTTTGTTGGTACTTAATAATATTAACGTAACTTTAAAAAAAAAAAAACAAATAAATTTACCGAGACAATGTGGTTACAACGTGTTTGATCGATTTGAGTTGTAGAATTTAAATCTAACATAGTTGCATTGAAATATGTAACTTTATTCAGGATGTTGTGAGTTGCACTGAAATGGGTTTATCCTTATTCACAAAGTTGAATTAAATTTATCGGGTGGTGCAATGTTTATGTAACCGAATGATTCATGAATATCTTTCAGCTTACAAATCGGTGCTCATCCATCAACATTTAAATTAACTTTTGTAGGGATTACGGCGTAACGCGTTCCCTCGGGCTAAAGGGGAAGTTATAATAACGAATGCAATTATAATCTCCACTTCGAATTCAGAAGCAATCAAATAAAATAGAAAATGAGATAAAATATTAGATTCTTATAAAAAAAAAAATTATTCATATAATGAAGTTCCGTCGAAGGTAATATAAAGATTTCTTAGTTTATATTTATTTAATAGGTTTTGTCCGCCTCCATAGTGTAATGTTATAGATTGTTGCGCGGTATGATTGATAATCCAGAAATTATCCAGAACATTGGTCTGTATGTTCCCGATAGTTACCTAAGACAGCGTCGGCATAGATTGTTTCACATTCATATACACAGGACCAACCTGCCGATGGTTATGCCGAAGCTACCGCTATGTTGAACAATATCTCATTAGATATTGATCTGTTCCATGTGTCTGAAGGAGCTTTCCGAAGCGGGATTCTTCTACACCTTTAGCAATAGTTCTTGCATATTTTTGATTTTTGTATGTATTTCAATGTATACGCTTTAAAATTTTTAGTGTTATATTAATTGAATATAAATAAATTGAATTGAATGGTCAGCACGCTTGGCTACCGTTTTGGAGGTCCCGGTTCAATTCCCAGGGGGAGGGGGGCTAAATTTATATAAGTGCTTTTTTCTTTGTTATATTTATTCAATATTACCCTGGTCTTGTACCTGCAGCGGATAACTGACCACCTTACCTTCATGTGTTAACAATCAAGATAACACTGCGTTTATGTGATGCAGTGCCTTATTGGGGTGCGGATAAGGGTTAAAAGCTAACATGTCACGTATTAGAGTCAAATAACACTTAACTAGTATAATATTACCACTTTAGTTTTCACAACAATTGTCTCAAGCTATTATTGTCTCACAATGCTATGTCAATAGATTCTTCCTTTCCCCGAAAATGAATATAAGTACCTACCTACATTCCCCATTACTTATTGAACACTTGGCCTTACCCATAATTATTGTTTTCTCCCATAATTATTACTGGACATGTTATACCGGATAAAACAAACTATTACTTAAGTACCTAGAATTGTATAGCTACATAAGGGCCCTCAGTTCATTCAATCTTATAGTATCTACTAAGGTTTCAGATTCTATTCACACTCATCACTATTTTTAATTGTTTCATAATATTTAAAGATTACAGAATTAGAAGATTCAAGAAATCTATTGCCAACAGTGTCTAAAATATGTTTTCTTGCGCCGACATTTAATTCCTAAAAATAATATAATAGATTTAGCTAAATAATGAATAATTTATTCGAACTCCTTTTTTATCGAGACTCTGACTCAAAACTGTTTGATTAATTCCACAAAGACTATATGTTAGACGTTGATTACCTATGGTTATTTCGATTAAAAATGTTGCTTAAAATGTTTATTGAAGAGACAGATTTAAGCTCCTTTTTCTTTTAGGCGTATCACTCATGTAGTAAATGCTTGCTAACTTTTTACTTTACCTTTTACTTTTTTTATTATCACCTTTTAAATTTTTATTTTTATTTTTTTTATTTATTTTTCTTTTTATTTTATTTTATTTTAGTATTTAAGTATTTTGAATTTTATATAAAAAACTTTTATTCTAGTTTTACTTATTAAAATATCTATTGTATTCTTGCCAGTGCCCTTTACTATGACTAAAATTATATTGTATACCCACACACAGGCCATGCCTCTGTAGGATCTTTTTTTGTATTTATATTTTAAATACTTTTTTGTATTTGTATTTATATTGTGCTGTATAATGCAAAATAATTTCAAATATTACGAACCAAAAATAACAAATGCCCAATATGTTTTATTTTTCCCTTTTAAATTATTTGTGTTTGAATAAAACACTACAGTGGAAATATTTAAACAAAGTGTGGGTATATTTTTTTAATCAGCTGTGAAAAATATGCTGTAAATGTATTCAAAAGATAAAGGTATTTATTTTTACTTTATCCGGTAAAAAACGGGTTTCGTCACATATTTTCCCAATGTCTTCAAAACGCTACTGACATGTCATATTGACAACTTGCTTTTGTTAACATTGACAATGACATAACAAAGAGGTAAATATACACCAATTTAAATTGGATTTTAGATATTTACCTTGTTGTCGATTCCAGACCAATATTCAATGAAAAAATATCGATTTACTTAATAAATATGCCAAATACACGCTATACCTATTTAGCCTGATTGGGAGAGGGGTTAGATTGGGAGAACTGTCAGGAAAAGAAAAATTGAAGGAGGTTCACATAACAGGGATACTTTTTAAAACGGTTTTTGCGTACTGTAATAATTAATCGTAAGGCTTTTTTGAAATCATAACGCAGTCATACGAGTACAATCCTACCATTTATTTTCAATTGTATTATATTATATAATATGTACATCGATTTTTCACACAATTGTCTATGGGCTAGCATATGAAAGAAATTAATAATATAATTATCTTAAGCGAAATTCATTAAACAAGAGTGTTTTTTCCAAATTTGTTACTTTAATATACGTCCCTTAAAAACTAAATGGAGTACCAAAAAAGCAATCTGGCAGCAGGATTTTTTGTCGGATTACAATCAATTGTAGCCTTAGACCTAGGCGTTTGGAATTAAATAATGTCAAAAGAGGCAAGTCGGGTTACCGTTCTCAGGAGACGCTCGATGTACATTGCTTAGACAACGATAATTTGCGATATTAGCGAAACAAATCTGTCGAAACAAGACACAAAATCCCGAATGCCTTAGAAGTGGAACGGAAGGTGTGGCATTGAGTTAAGAAGAAAGTGAGAGTTCGTCCTTTTCTATTTTATATGATTTTCTCATCAATAAGGTAAAGTTTCCATGAATAAGCCACTGTCGAATATTCTACCCTATCCTCACATAGTTATTTTGGTATATTAAAAATCCTTTTACAAAGTATTATATATATATATATATATATATATATATATATATATATATATACATATATATATATATATATATATATATATATATATATATATATATATATATATATATATATATATATATATATATATATATATATATATATATATATATATATATATATATATATATATATATATATATATATATATATATTCTTCTTCTAACGCTTGTCCGCATGGTGTATTGGGCACTGCATCATATTGACGCAATGTTATATTGATCGTTAATATAACACTGCGTCAGTATGATGCAGTCTAGTGTAATATTAAATAAATATTCCCGTGTTAAATCAATAATATTTATATTCAATCCCCCCATCGAACCCGGGACCTGCAGCATGATATATTTTATTTGATATTTGTTTGTTATTTCTATATATTCATTCGGCTCTTTCCCAAATTTTCCATCGTATCAATGATTTTATTTTTACTCCGTCATTAATAAATTCGAAGAATATAATTGAAATGACAGAAATAAATTGGCATCGTTCCACAGTTTGAGAAGCGACGCTCTTTTGTAGTACGTGATGTACTTCGCGTATAGGTGATTTGCTCATAAAAAATGGACCAAGCGACGGCGAATTGGATTTAACGGTATCACCTGACGTCATAATACAATCATAGAGTTATAACGTAGTACGGAGCACTTAAATATGTATCTCGTCATTATCAGTTAGGAACGGTAAAGAGCACAACAGAGTTTCAATCCGCACTATATTCTCTGTATCGGTACATTTTAAGTATATGTATAAAACATATATTGCCTAGAATTATCTCTCATAAATTACATGAAATTATAGTAAATTTAAACATACAGAGTAAATCCACCCACGAGTAGGCATAGGCTATGAAACTCAAAAAGTTGAAGCCCGAGTAGGGTCATGATAAGCGGCGTTGCATAAGCCGTACCTAGATTTCAGAGTTACTTGGACTTTAGGTAAAAAAATCAACAACAATTTGAACACACTGAAAATATAATGAATAAACTGATTACTAGTAATTCATAAAATATGTCGTTGTTTCATAAAATACGTGTTTCGATGCATTAATCATCATTATCAAGTAAGGAATGATAATGATGGCGAATACCTACATCGATCATGTCAAAACAGATAATACCACTTTTTGGTAAAATCTCTTGAGACACGTGTTTCGATGCATTCAGCATAATTATCAAGCACGGTATAATAATGATGGTGTTTGCATGGAAACAGATGTCAGAATAGATATTTCATGAAATATATTGTGACACGTGTTTCGATGCATTCAGCAATATAATCATGATAATGATGGTAAATTCATGTCGCAATAAATACAAACGCTTGTATTAATAGATTTAACTATTATTTCTTAAAATCTACTATGACACGTACGTGTTTTGATGCATTCAGCATCATTATCAATCCAAACGCATTTCACAATAGATTTTAAAGAAAAGTTAAATGGTAAATGTAAATAATACATCACAGACACGCAGATAAATAAAAAACAAATAATCCTTTACTTCATTTTACAATTGGCAGTAAACGAACCCGTGACATCAGTTTCGCAATCAAGCGTCTACCCAACTACGCCACGGCGCCTGTCAGAACTCTGGAAGCCCGTTCGATTCGATTACGCAGTCGTTGGACATATTTGCCATCGTCTCGCCCGGTGATGCAATATTCCACAAAACTCATTCAACAACCCGTAAACTAATAAAAACTTCGCTCCTGAAGTACTCTGTCTGCTTCATTGGAAAACATTGCGTTTTGTTGTGTAATTCGAATAGATAATTTTAGACTAATAAAACTCAGGATACAACACTAGTACGGATATACATAATTTTTTTTTTTTTAAATAATCACAAAATTAATTTCACATTTTGAGTGCCTATGTCCAAATACTTGTTAATGTCTGGATTTTCTCAATTTGAGCAGTTGTTTTTACATTTTTTGACATCTCAACATAAATAACAGACATCTTAACATAAATACTTTTTAATATCTGGATTTTCTCAATGTTAGGAGTTGTTTTTAGATTATTTGACATCTCAACATAGATAACAGACATCTCAACATAAATACTTCTTAATATCTGGATTTTCTCAATTTTAGGAGTTGTTTTTACATTTTTTGACATGTCAACATAGATTACAGACACCTCAACATAAATACTTCTTAATATCTGGATTTTCTCAATTTTAGGAGTTGTTTTTACATTTTTGACATGTCAACATAGATTACAGACATCTCAACATAAATACTTTTTAATATCTGGATTTTCTCAATTTTAGGAGTTGTTTTTACATTTTTGACATCTCAACAAGCAGAAACTGGAAGTTTGGTTATTTACAAAGCTTATGACCCATCACAAGTTAGTTAAGTGGTCATTTTGTGTAAAGTGAACTTTTCTAGCCTATGACAGTTTTTAATCTCAGTAAATACCCAGACTTCCATATTCTCCTTCATCAAAAAATTATGACCCTAATCAAACCTTTTATTGTTTCGGCACTCACTTTGTAGTAGGACATGATGAAATTGTACATGAAAACACTTGTTTTTTTTACCACTTGCGTTATATTATTTTAAAGATTAGTTTCGGTAGCTACAGATGTTTCCATCTTGGGTTTAAATATAAACTCTTTAAAATAAATATAACTCAAGTGAGGTCCAAATTTGGACCTCACATTTTAATATAAGAGTTTCTGCTTTAAAAAAAAAGCTTCTTTACATCTCACCAATAGATGTCTTTAGTGAAGTTCTAGTGATTCAAGAACAAGGTTTCTAAATTGGTTCATATATGTAGATCTTCCAAGAATTTAAGAAGTGTGGTTGTCAATAATGGGTAGAATTGGTGAATGTTACACTGTGTAAAGTGATCACTTAAACCAGCCTATGACGGTCGTCAGCACCGTAAATGCCCAGACTTCCATATTCTTCTTCATCTTTGATGAGATGTAAAAAAATAATAACTCAAGTGGCAAAAAACAATTATTTTCATTTACAATTTCTAATTAAACATAATTATCACCGTCATTCGTTTCAAAGGAATGTCCATTTATTGCAGTATATGAAGTAGACGCGCAAATTCGCGCGTACACTTATCGCGGTTTCCTCAAGTGCAAAAGGCCGAGTTATTCTTCCCAGAAAACCTACACGCAACATCGTATCAGACTTGCGCGCTTGACTCACCCATCCGTCACTTAAAAAAACGGAAAGTGGAAGGGGTCGGACACACGGGATTCCTTCACTATTAAACTTCTGACAGCAGCCGGCCCGACCGCAGTCCTTATAAACCATCCGTCGCGGCACGCCGCCCCAAGAAATAATACTAAAGAAATAATACTAGTAAAGCTAAAACTCCAGTTTTGTGAATGTGTGAGCGTAAAGTACTTGGATAAAGCTGAATTTTAACTGAAAGTTATCGAAAGTTCTGCTGCCGATATTATACTGTTTGTGCAGGTGCGTTTGGTGGTGTGATTTCTGTGGATCGCGATTCAACGTCGGTCGGTCGCGTGTTAAAAATAGCGGGACATTGAAATTACATATTTAATATCGCGTCCGAGGAGTTAGAAATTTAAACACAAACCTTTGCATTTTAACACGCCATTGTGTAACCATTCATTTGTTATGAGATTATTAGATATTTTTTGTGTACATTTTTTAACTAAGTTTATAAATGCACCTTTTTAAAAGCTCTTGCCATTTAAAATAATAGGACCATAGTGCGTAATGCTCAGATTTAACTCACATATTTACTGTTAAATTTTAACGCTTTTTTTGTACGTTTGTATTTTTGACAGGTACTGTTATTGATCATAAGTTGATTATTTATTGATCATTATATGATTATCATTATGGACTGCCATTATATCTGTTATTGATTTCAGTAAAGTATTTTATTGGAATGTATTTTGTTTGATTCCTTAGAGAATTACTTAGTGCTTTTGACTATTATGCTAAAGATGAGGGTATATAAAAGTCATCTTTCACTCCATCATTTATTTAATATAGTTCATTTAAACCCTTATCCACACCCCAATGGTGCATAGGGCACTGCATCATACAGACGCAGTGTTATATTGATCGTTAACACGTGAAGAAAAGGTGATCAGCCCTCCGCTTCAGGTACCAGTCCAGGGAAAAAATCACTTATATTTATTTGACCCCCCTGGGAATCGTGCCCGGGACCTTCAGAACGGTAGCCGATTGTGCTGACCATTACACTACGGAGGCGGTGGCACTTTATTTGATATAAACATTAATTTTATCACTGTGTAATACATATTAATATGATGCAATATAATATTATTTTATTAATTGTTTCGGCTTCACGCTGCGGTTAGACGTGATTAAATTGCTAATGAGATCACTTGTTATTTACCATTTGAGTTATATTTATTTTATTTTAACGACTGGTTTGGGAAGCTACAGATGCTTCCATCTACGGGCCTGAATATAAACTCATAAAAAAATATTTAGGTATTATTTTTTGACTCATCAAAGATGAAGAGGTAGAATTCAATTCAATAACCGTGTTTAATTTTGGATATATTACCCAACAATTTAATATGGAGTTCGACTAACTGTCTGCAGTTACAATAAACATGTTTTATCTTACCTCTTTATCTTTTTTTTCATATATTGAAACTGTTGTTTTTCCTTCCAATAAAATAAAATAAATTAAAAAAACTTATTTATCGCAAGGTGTCATGATGACAGCTAGCTTTTTATCAAAGTTTACCTTACTGAATAAACTATGCAAATATACGACATGTGAGATAGCGAGACGAAATTTTTATTTAACGCACGTAATTAGAATGTTGTGCGCTTTTAATTCTAGTTTGTTTTTCAACATAATTCCTTTGAATCAAATCATTATATTAAAAAATATAATAAAATGTATAAAATATAAATTATATGTCCTAGCGAAATTATTATTGGAATGACTCAATTAATTATTTGATATTAAAAAAAAATCATCCTTTTTATTTACGATAGTTTTATTAAATAATTGGATTATAATTTATTTCATTTATATTGGAGCACTAACTTTGTGGTTTTCTATTTTATGTTAAAAATGTAACTAAGTTTTAAAATCACTGTAAATATTTTATTAAAACTTAATTATAATGTTTCATTTGTACCAGAAGATGAAAACGTCTGTCGTTTTCGAAACTAGTCGTAAATAAAAATAAAACTCGGTAAAATGGTATATTCATGTGTTTAATTTTAATAAAATAATTTGTACCAGAAGATGAAAACATCTGTCGTTTTCGAAACTAGTCGTAAATAAAAATAAAACTCGATAAAGTGGTATATTCAAGTGTTTAATTTTAATAAAATTTGTACCAGAAGATGAAAACATCTGTCGTTTTCGAAACTAGTCGTAAATAAAAATAAAACTCGATAAAGTAGTATATTCAAGTGTTTAATTTTAATATAGTAATTATGACATTCCACAAAGTTAATGCCGAATCAATAAATAATAATAATAATAGTTTTAATTTGAACCAGAATATGAAAACATCTGTCGTTTTCGAAACTAGTCGTAAATAAAAATAAAACTCGATAAAGTGGTATATTCAAGTGTTTAATTTTAATAAAATGATGTTTCGAAGCTGACCGCTTCGAAACCGGTAGGCATTATAATTGAGTTATAATAAAATATTTATAGTGATTTTAAAACAAAGTTATATTTGAACTATAGAATATATTTATCTATGAATATAAAAAATAAATGTTAACGATCGTTTGTTCAAAATCTTAAATCTCCTTAAGTATTTCATAATATATTGTGTGATATCTTGAAACAAGGTTGGTTTCGTATACGCGCGTTTTTGTCATTTGTACAATATATAAATATATATTTTTTTAATCCTTTGAAGTTATGTAATCAATTGGTTAAAAATTGTGAAAGCACAATTTTTAACCAATTGATTACATAACTTCACAAACAAGCATAAATAAATAGAAATGTAACAGATTACAGATAAAATAAAATCTATTTTTTTTAAAGGGTTATTGATCTTAATGGCAGCGTCATCTGTTGGATGTAAACATACGCAATACAAAACGTTGCTCATAACCGCTAGCGTACTTCTTGACAGCTACATTCAATCATTATTTTCAGATAGCCTTGTTGTTTCAAAGATTTTTAATAATTTCTTCGCTTCACGAACATTGTGAAATTTAATATTAGGAATGTGCGCTTCCTATTTTCTTTATTTTTTTATTTTTTAGACTGATCCACAACAATGCGTAGCCGGATACAGCTAGTTTGAAATACCAATTTAACCTAACGTTATAGGTACCTACTGCACTTACTTCATAATATCTACAAAAAATAATTACTAAAAAACGGATTTGATCGATGAAACCAAGCAAAAACAGTCGAATAATATAAATTATAAATCATCTTGTAAAATACATATAAAGCGATTACGTTAAATTAAACGCACACATTAAAGTCACGTTAGTTTTATTTTTTATTTTTTACTAAAACCATAATAAATCTCGTAAAAAACCGTTAAAAATCGTTGGAAATTTCCTTTATGATACAAAATTTTATATCGACAACCGTTCCTCTTTAAGGCCAAGTATTCGTTAAGTCGCAACTTTATTTTCTCTAAATCCAGGTAACATTTTACGTAAATGATTTTCTTCTTAAAACATGATTTTGAAATGTAAACAGTAATTGTAAGGAAGGCAAGGAGTAAGAAGCACTGGTGAGCATTAAGCGAGTGTTTTTAGAGCAATACCTTATTGTTTTGTGGGAATAATTTATGGGTATAAGTATACGTAGTCATACAGGAGAAAGTAACCAAGTGCATTTTTTACAAAAATGTGATTATTGACTTCTTTATATCTTACTAGCTTAATATTGCCCTGAAAAAATCCCAAAGCGACTTTAAACTTGAAAGTATAATGTGTTGACTTGTTAAAAATGACTTACTGCTTTGATGTTTATTTTCTTGCCAAGCAAAAGCGACTTCAATGGTCCTCTTGAATATTTTACGTTTCGTTAGTTGGTCACTTTTTCCTGTACGACTACGATATATGAGATGCATGAAAGTGGCAATTTTTATTTTGCAAATATTTTATCACATGTTATTTTGCTAAAAAGTGAAAAAATACCTCAAAAGTCATATTTTAATCGGATTATGGGTAAGAATCTATTTTTTTGAAAAATCTTTGTAAATAACGGGTTTCGCGCCCCATTTTCAATCGGCGAAATTAAATTTTTACTTCTTCTTCTTCTTCAAACCCTTATCCTCAGCCAATGCTGCATAGGGCACTGCATGACAAACGCAGTTTTATCTTTTTTGTTAACACACGAAGGGAGAGTGATTAGCCCTCCGCTTCAGGTACACCAGTCCAGGGTAATATTGAATAAATATTACAGTGAAAAAATTACTTATATTTATTTGACCTTACCGCTGGGAATCGAATTCATCCCTATATACATTTACATATACTTATATTATTAATAAACATTTTTTTTTTCATTTCATTCTATTAAATGTGGACTTAGACCCGTTTGATGTCTTTCAACAAATTTCAACTCGATAATCAAGAAAACATCATAACAATGACACATTGTACGATACGTAGCACATGTTTAAAAATGTTTGTACTGTATAGATAATAATTAAGCATGGATTAACACGTATGTTTAATAAGACTTTAACGTGCGCATTGAAATAGAAGTACAACTCCAAAATCCCGTGTCTTTATTAAAATACATAAATAATTTGCATAGATACGCATATCTTACTGAAAAATATTTTTTAATATCATTTACATACTTCTTTTACAATTATGCCCTATAAAAAGTATAATAGAACGTATGCTTCATAATACTTACCTAAAAATATATTATACAAGTATTTTTGTCTGACTTCGTAGTTAAGTGGTAAGCGCGTCTATAAAACATCTATTTAGTGTCCGATTAGATATATGGGGTGCTTTTGAAAAAAAAATCATCTTGCACCGAAACGCAGTAATTATCTCCTTGCATTTCGGCATTGTTTGGCATTGTTAAGGCCCAGTATTCGTTATGTCGCGAATCGCTAAATCCAGGTAACATTTTACGTAATTAATTTTTTCTTAAAACACTATTTTTGCATAGAAAAAATAAGTTTTTCTTCCTTCGTAATAATTATATGGTTTTGAAAAGAAAAGATTTATCTAAAGGAAAGGAGTTGAAAAATACATTTTTTTCTTCTATATATTCTAAGAAACAAAAAAATATCCACTATAGTACTTCGATGTATCACCTTAATTAAGATGAATCACAATCATACATCGTAATTATTGTAACAGTATATTTTTGTGATGTGATGTTGAATTGATTTCATTCAGGATTTTGAAAATTTTATGTTTGCTAGATAGAACCTTATTGTAGTTATACGATTATAACTATGATTACGTTATCAATTGTGTAAATATTATAAAAGTGTATAAATATGGGAATCTATGTACTTGTTAGTAGCCGTGCATTGAAAAGTGTTGCGAGTATCATGGATTACCTTGCATTTTTTAATCTAATCTAACGTTAATTTTAGTCAACATACAGGGCGACGCAATGGGTATTGTCGTTTATATCAATATTACAGTATTATGGATATACTAATGGAAGGACAAAGGCCAAAAAAATATTTTTAACACATATAATGCATAGAATCATATAATGTGAATCGAATGAGTAAAGAAAAAATAGTTAAACAAATTTATGAGGCGGAAGCAGAGGAAGTTCTAGGGAAACTTGGCGTGATCAAGTATTTCAAATTTTTGATAGTGGTCAGGTCAGAAGTCGGAATAATCGGGGTGTATGGATGAGAAGATGTATGAATGTGGAAAAGATGAAGATTGCTTACAAAGACAGATTGGTTTGGTGGTTTATTCTCTCTGCCTACCCCTGCGGAGAAGCGTCGTGATGGTTAGTTAGTTAGTTAGTTTTACATATAATGTTTTACAACAATGATGATTATTCTTTGATTAATTCTCAATCGCGTCTTCGACAATGTTGTAAAACATGGGGACCGATCAAAAGACTTGATTTTTAGAAAAAAAAATTTTTCAAACTGCATTTCATGTATAAAAAAAAGATATGATTTTGCCTTCGTATATCCATAATTATTCTTTAAAAATGAGTAATATAAACGAATACGAAACGTTATTGCTATGCTCAATTACGCTCCTATAAATTTATGATTCTTGAAGGTGAAGATGTAATAGTAATTAACAAATTAATTTGTATTTGCACATTGCACATTGCAAAGCGGTGCCATTCTCTATAAAACGACTACACCGCGCCGAAACGGCTGTGCCTAAACTTCTGCACCAAAACGCGTCCGAGCCAAAATATTATTTGCATTTTATATGTTGATTGAAATACCTGAAGATTTGTTATGACTTAATTTTTATTTCTAGTAATCAAAGTATATAAATTATCATTATTAATTAATTGAATCGAATATCGGCGTTTTTTTTGCAGAAAATATTATCTCGTTCAAGCTAACCATATTTATATTTAAAAATATTTTTTCATACATAAGTGACGAAACATTTTTTAAAATGTGCAATGAGTAAAACTTTCTAATATTTTTTTTTTTTGGAACTTAATTTCAGAAATTAAATGTTGACTTTATAAAAAAATATTTTCTTTAGATCTTTTTTCGCTTACGAATGATTGTAATAACATAGATAATAAAATATATTGTAATAATAATAAATAAAGGATATAAGAGGAGATAGAAGCAATAAAAAAAACAAAAATAATTATTAACTGACATTAAGGAAAACAAAAAAAATTGTTCGCTCTACATTAATTAAATTATATTAAAATGTACACAGTATAAATAATTGAAAATGATCATAATTTTGTTAAAAAAATATTGAAATTTTATATTATCTTTTTTTACAAATTTAGAAATAATACGGTTTGTGGATATTTTTTTTAACTAACAGTATTGAACTGAACTTAGAAAAAGCTGTATGAATGTTGTGCTTTAGAAATTTCCTTTCATTCAAGGGCATTTTCGTGACCTTTCACGTGAATTTAACGTAGTTCTGAGTACCTCCTACACGAAGTGCTCCGACTGCGCATGTGCTCCATTCGTCCTACCCCGCAAGCACTGACCCAAATGCTTTCCAAAGCAGTCGAAGGCGGGCATTCGGTCTATCAGCGTCGAACGTATAAAGTGCGCAAAATGTCCGGAGAAAACGGCGAATCTGGACTCTCGAATCAGTAACATATTTTACTATCTAAAACTCATATATTTACTTTATTATCGTCTAATTCCAGTTTATTTCATGTATTTTCAATAAATCTATCGCTTTTCCTTGTATTGCGCACTGCAGAGTAGTAAAAATTTCGGTTAAAAACTTTAAGTTTGACAAATTTATATGTTTGTCGTTAGATGGCACTCAAATCGTATTTATTTAGGTGAATCTTACCAAAATATAATATTCCAAATAGCTTTATACGCCCAAGTTACGCAACAAGGGCGTCTGTTAAATTATTTTCATCTTGAAGGAATAAATTGATTTGCACTTCAAGGACGCAGTATTTGACATTGAAAATATCAAGGTGGTTGTCATGGAGATTCGCGGGCTCAAGGTTAAAGAGTCAATCTCGCTATCTTCTACAATTTGCTAGGAAATCTTGGTTACTGTAATAATATTTTTTTATATGTTTTACTCGCGTTTTTTCGTTTTTTTTTTCATGTATGTGACCAAGAACAAATAATTTAAATACATCTTTTGATATCCCAATAAAAGCAAATATACCAAAACTAAGAAAGTTTTCTTACAAGCTCCATTATATTTTAGATTTCTCACAGATTATTTAAATAATTAATATATTTTTAAAATGATTTTTAAAAAAGTAGATTACTAGTAAAAATTGTTTTTAATACACATTTTGCTCTTTTGATGTCAATGTTTTTTTCCCGTTGTATTTTAATGTTTTTTTGGTGTAACGTGCAGGGAATACTTAGTTCACCAAAATCTATAGATAAACTGTTTTTAATATTTTTATTTTCTCAAAAAAAGAATGTTTACAAGCTATTTAGTTACCAGATTTTTCTAAGAGGGGGGGTATTGATTTAAATAATTTTTAATGATCCCGGTATCTCAATATTTTCTTTCAACGGTTTTTTTTATGAAAATGGTTTAATGGTCAAATAATTCGGACATCCATTGAGAAATATCGTTTTTGTGACATTTTTTAATTGATCGTCACTCACCAATTCAACTCACCTAGAAGCCTTCTTGTTAAGTATCGATACATGGATTCGCAAACGCTTGGTTTTATGAGTTTAAATGTATAGAATAAATATTATTATTTTGTATTTACATACATACATAAAAGTTCTTTAAATTGATATAATCGCCCAAGTATTTAAAGAAAACATATTTAAACTCAGTCAATTTTTGAAATAATCAATAATTAACTTGTTAAATGTTTTACCTACATAAACGTGGTACATTAGTAAAAATGGATAAATATCTTGATAATGTCTTTAGCTATAACAATAATTACATTTATTTCCTTCTATAATGAGTATACGTGATTATAGTTTAGACACAGTATTAAATTTTAATAATAGTGCGTCATCTTTTTTATTATTAGAGATATTATATTTTTAAAAAAAGAACTTACCAAGTGAAGTTTAAATAACAATAAAATCTTTATTTTTTGTAAATCGTGGGATGAATATTTTTTTATTTCAAAACATGTTACATACATAAGTTCCTTGTATATTCCCGATGAGTAATTCCCATTACTCATTTTGGGTTTAAAGTCAACAAGACTGAAACACAAATTAGAAAAATAAACAAAACTAACACAGGGCAAAATTTTAAATATAAAACGGGTATAAATTTAAATGTCGGGTTGTGGTCCCGTTGTTAGTGTCGCTGACTCTTGAGTCAGAGTTTCTCGGTTCGGAACCCACTCTACTACAATTTGATCCCTATTTCGAATCATGAGCCGCTTAAGCTCACAGAAATATAATAGTATGAAATTGAAGTATTTTTGTAAATATTAAAAAAAATCTCTTTAAAAATAAAATAATAATAAAAAAAAAAACAATAAACGGGTTAAATAATAAACCGCTTAAATCTGAGTTGTGGCTAGGACATACTTAGCATTACGTTTCACATACTAGTCGATAAAACCTTTTTTTATTCCAGATTGCTTTTTGACAACATGAGTTCTGAAGTATTGCTGAGCCCGGTTTCGGAGCCGGTGCTGTGCTCAGGAAACAAGGTGACCGTGGTCGGAGTTGGTCAGGTGGGAATGGCATGCGCCTTCAGTCTTCTTTCTCAGGTATGTAAATACTAAAATAATAAAATGTACACTATATTTTCTAGCGTTTCTTATAATCCTCATTACCTTCATCCAGGATTTGGACCTCAAATACAAGTTTCTGCTCAATAAAAAGCTTCTTTCATCTCACCAATAGATTGAAGTCTCTTCTACTGATTCAAGCACTTTGTTTCGAAATTTGAACCAAATATATAGAAGTTTCAAGAATTTGAATAGTGTGGTTGTTGATCGTGGGTAGAATTGGTGAATGTTATACGTGCATAATGAAACCAGCACATGACGGTCTTAAGCCCCGTAAATGCCCAGACTTCCATATTTTTCTTCATCTATGATGCAAATTTAATTTTTTGTTACTTAAGACATGACCGATACCGCAGTCCACAATCTAAAGCCCAGTACATGAGTATTTAAAAAAATATATACTGAGAAATATTTGTGATTTTCTTACTTACTTATATTTCAATTTCATACTATTTCAGCGAGCTCAAGCGGCTCATTATTAGAAATAGGTATCAAATTGTTGTAGAGTGGGTTCGAACCGAGAAACTGTGACTCGAGAGTCCGCGACACTAACCACGGGACCACAACCCGACACAAAAGAAACGCAAGAGGCTCCACATTATATTGGGAGAGAAACACATAGGGCTCTACAAACAAGAATATTTGGCGAGAAACGGAAGGGGCTCTGCATATAATGATTTTTGGAAAGAAACGCAATATCGTTTACAAACAAATGCACGTGAAGAGAAATGCAAGGGGCTTTACAAATATGTGTATTTTGCAAGGGACTCTATGAACAAGTATATAGTTGGAAGGGGGGACGCAAGGGGGTCACAAACAAAAATATGTGAATAAAAAGGCAGGGGATTTTACAAACAACTTCATTCTAGTAAAATTGGTATTTTTTGAGGGCTTAATTTTTTTTTATTGTATACCAACAATAACCATAAAACATGATTATTACTAATTAACATTTAACATGGGCCATTTGTTTTTCCTGAATGTTTGACTAGTAAATTTTAAGACTGTACTACTAAAAAAAGCCATTGCTGATATTTTCGTTTTCCTCCTCTATAATACCTACTATTACTCCTCTAAGTATTTCCTTTTCTCTACAGTGGTAATTTCATTCCCCCTGAGCTTCTTCACTTACGTCTGCATCCCATAAATATCTTCATATATTTCACTAGTACATACGTGAATCTTGTGACCCAACTTTCGAGTTAACAGCGTGTCGATTCGGTGCTCTAAGCACCTCTTGGGTTCATGTAATGGATAGAATATACATAACGCCTCTGAGAAGGACTATTGCTCTGCTGAATACCAACTAAGAGAGGCAAATGTATATATTCATCAGTATTTCCATCCCCTGAAAACATCATTTTACACCCCAAGAACATTCTGGAATAAATAAGTCTGTCTGGTGTTATTTTTTGGGTGAAAAATTCCCTATTTCATTTCAAAATGTACTCATCTCTTCATCGCCGCTGTCCTGGATTAAAATGCACTCCGCCTGATTGGGAGTAGCCGTCTGGACGCCGCCGGCGACATTTCTATACCAGCTTAGTTTCGATAACATTGCTAATCTATGACCGAGACCTATGATCACGCAATCTCTCTAAAGCATGGCAACAATGCAACGTTTAGAGCTTACAGATATCCTTCTCTTGTCTATCGACCCACGAAAGGGATTGAGGGATTACCGTACTCTGAAAACATTAAATTTTCACATCATATTAACACGTTCACTGCGTTCAACATTTCGCGAACAATCACGCGATGCTACGACAATTTTCAATACGCTAAAACTATAAAAAATACGAAATAATTTTGGATGTCCCGGGTTCGATTCCCGTGTGGGGGAATAAGTAATGTTTTTTCATTAACATTCATTTAACCTGGACTGTAAGACTGATCATTTTTCCCTCATAAAACTTTCTCATCCGCACTCAATGGTGCATAGGGCACAGCATCAAATTGAGGGTTAAACGAAAATAGGAAGAATTGTTACAAAATTTAATCGATATAAAACAGTTTTTTTTCTTGTATATATAGCATTATCGCCTAGCCGTTATAGATTTTGGTCAGGGGTCGGAAATCTTTCTGATGAGAAAAGACAAACATTTAGTAAGACAGAATGTATATTTTTGTTCATAGAAACGCAAGATATTTCTATTAAATATAATTTTAAAATATAATTTATAGAAGTTTTGAGGATTTCGGTAGCTAAGAGCACTGCTAAAAACAAGAAAACCTAAAAAACGTTTCAATGGCCTTGAACGAAATCGACTCGCGCGCCACATGCGTTCCAGTTCCCGCTAATCTAGGTCATACGTTCCTGTCTCAAATTGTGGTGTGTAATTTTTAAGTTCTGGCGTTTCTAATTTATATTGGTTTAAAATAATATTATAAATTATTAAAACATTTTAAAAAAATCATCAATGGCTGTCACTTTGTAGTAATGCGTATCAATTTTTAATTTAAATTTCACTTCATAAATACCACATTTTTATTAAGGCCTAGTATTCCAACTTCGCAACTTAATTTTCTTCAAACTCAGGTAACATTTAACGTAATTGTTTTTCTTTAAACACCGTATTTGTATTGAAAAAATAATGGTTTTGAAAAGAAAAGCTCTTTTAAAAGGTGATGAATTATAAAAAATATCTAAATATTTTTGCAATTCATATTCTAAAAAACAAAAACAAAAAAATAACACGTATTCTTTTTAAAAAAAATTGGGCTAGACCCGACGATCGGCTCTACGCGTTGCTGGAAGCCAACTGAGTTTTATCAATGTGAGTTAGACCATAAAATGAATTGTGTTTAAAACATATGTTTCGATGCATTCCGCTTCGAAACATGTATCAAAATAGATTTTAATAAAAAGTGGTATTAAATAAGGGAAATTTAATATCGGAATTCTTTCTTTAAAAATAAAACGCGAGCATATCGTACTAGTTTAATCCGTGACCTTGGATCCCTTTCTGTACGTGGAACTTAACTAGCTACTTCAATTCAGGATATGACAAAATTGGTACGCAACTTTTTTATTGCCTATTAACTCTCCACACTCTTCTGATGAGTGTGAATTGTGTAACGGTAAGAAATACTATTTTATTTATTGTTTCGGCATTTTTTATTTAGACCTGTAGATGGAATCATAGCTTCTGAAAATAGTCGTTATAATAAAAGAAACTCAAGTGGTAAAAATGTATTTTTTTTTTACAAGTAAGAACTGCTTATAAAAAACCCGCACGCGGCTCGCAAGTCGCGGTCTCTTCACCCCTGGTTTAGGCATATCGAAACAATGATACGATAAAGCCAGGTGATATAGATAAGGCGGTTTTACATGTGGTGTGATTAGAATCTTTTTAGATTAGCCAAATGTAAGAATTTTTTTTGGATATTCAATTTGTGGAGTGGAATGCTTATTTCCAAAAAGTAATAACTTTTAACCAACAGCTCAATAAAAATAGACTTTTTTCTTAGTGTTATTTGATTGAGATCCATTGTGGATTTGAATATTTAATTTTATAAACATAGTCGACCCTTTCTCTCAGATAAAAATGAGTAGATTTAAAAGTTTCTTTTTTGTAGCTTCTACATTATTTTTAGGGTGCTGATGGGTCAACGATGAATAGTTATGGATTCTATTACATGAATAAAATTTTACTTACTTAATTTTTTTTCATTCTTTTTCTTTTATAGAATTAAGGAATTACATATGTGTAAATTAAATTCGTCGCTTTTCGACTGAATACCAGGACATGTTGTCAATAATGGCATAATGTCAATTAATATATGCTAATTTCAACGTAAGTGCTTAGCAATTGCTAATGTGTTAGATTATTGTTAATCGACTACCGTATTCACTAATTAGTGCGCTGATAATTAGGATTTAATGATAAACGAATTAAAACCAAATTAGATTAAGAATAATATAAAAGTCTGGGTTACGACCTGTCATAGGCTGGTTTGAGTGATCGCTTTATATACGCGTAACATTCACTATTCTACTCAATTGACTACCACGCTTCTCAAATTTTGGAACTCATGCAAATATGGTACAATTCTCACGTCGCTTCATGGGTGAGTTCGCAGCAGTATCTATGGCTGATTTGAATATAAAACAACAACAAAAAATACAAAAATTCTTAGATTCCATATTCCTCTTCATCTATGTTGAGATGTCAAAATGTATAAATAACTCCTAAGTGGAGAAACTTAGATTTGTGAACAAAGATTTGGACACACTCGAAATGTTAATTTTAATAATATTTTGTTTTAAATTGCCGCATCCTTAGTGTAGTGGGTTCGATTCCCAAGAGGCTCAAAATAATGGTTAATGATTTTTTACTATAAAAAATATTCATTTGATAAAACCCTGGAATGGTAGGTACCAGAGGTGCAGGGCTGATTGCCTATTCCTATTGTATTGACGATCAGGATTATCACTACTTCTATACGATGCGGTGCTCTATGCACCATTAGCATACCTTTGAATAATGGTTAGAAAGTTTGTTACGATCCGTTGACTAATACTAATATAATTGGGAAGTATGCGTGTCGTGAATTTTTCGTCTAATTTTCATTTTCTCTCATTTTATGGAAATTTTATTATTTCCTTTAACTCAATTTTCACGAGGAATGATGTGTTATAACCTCAAACTCTTATTGGTTACGTCATTGAGCTAAATCCATCGCAATTTTTCGTGCGATGACAGATTACTAATGAACTCTCATTCAAGAGACATCCATGATGATTGGCATTGTATACTTGGCGTATTTGGTCTGTGTACATACTATACCATACGTTGATATTATGAGAGAATTGTTTTGACCTACTTCATATTATATAGTGATGCCTAATGCATTGTCTGTGTTACAGTACCACAACGTGATTTTCATAAATATATATTACTAAAGCCGCTTGTGCACTACACGGAATTTTACCGTCCGGCAGTCCGGTTTTGAAAAATGAAAGCGACTACGACAGTTTAGCGTGATCGAATTTATATATTATTTCGAGAAATAAAAATACTTTGTGTTCTGATCCACTCACATTTTTATTAACCAACTAGTTTCGGCAACAACCTGTTGCCCTCTTCAGGGTTACATTTATTACTATTAGTAATAAATGTATTTATTACTATTAGTAATAAATGTAACCCTGAAGAGGGCAACAGGTTGTTGCCGAAACTAGTTGGTTAGTAAAAATGTGAGTGGATCAGAACACAAAGTATTTTTATTTCTCGAAATAATATATCAATATGATCCACAAAGTTAATGCTTTCAATATTCAAAACATGATCGAATTTACGCGCAACGTGTTCACGCACCGATCAAGAGCACCGATCCGAAGAAAGATGAACAAAGTGCAAGTCAATCCAAGCCAATCATCCGTTTTATATCCTAACTGACGTGCCGGACAGTAAAATTCCCTGTAATTCCGTGTAGTGCACAAACGCCCTAACTGTATATGCTTTGGCTCAGTCTGGTAAAATAAAAAAAAGAGAAAATTGAAAGGAAATTTTTCTTTTGTAATATTCAGATTTAGTTTAAATTTACTCTAATATTCAGTTTTAACTCTAACATATATTCAGTATTACCCTAGACTGGTCAGCACGCTCGGCTACCGTACTGGAGGTCCCGGGTTCGATTCCCAGGTGGGGGTCATAAATAAATGATTTTTTACTCTAATATTTATTCAATATTACCCTGGACTGGTGTACCTCAAGCGGAGGGCTGATAATCTTACCTTCATTATTAACTATCAAGATAACACTGAGTTTATATGATGCAGTGCCCTATGCACTATTGGGGTGCGGATAAGGGTTTTAAGACGAATAATTTAACAATACACGTGAAGCAATGAATGTATTAAAAATCTATGTTATAAGTATGTGTGTGCTGTTACATTCAACAGATGGCGCCGCCATTTCGGTAAAAGATACTTTTTAACTGTTATCTGTAACATTGTGATGATGACTCATAGCAAGCAGTCGATTTTCCAACCCATTTTTAAGATAAAAATATGTGATTTTTAGTTTTTTTTTAAATGTTTTCTTCACAGCAAGTTACTGGAGATGTAGTGCTGGTGGATGTTATGGAGGACAAGCTGAAGGGTGAGATGATGGATCTTCAGCATGGATCCATGTTTCTGAGGAACGCCAAAATTCACGCTGGCTCAGGTCAATAAATCTATTTTAAATGTATCTTACTTTTGTTTTAATTGTCGTTTCGGTTACTCCACCTCTGAAATGTAGGAGTAACGCGTTTGATTACCGTGCCGTGCTCCCGGGTTCAATTCCCTAGTGCAAGCAGCTAGATTTATTTTATAAATTACTTATCTGCAAGGGTTTATCACACATTAGCTGTAGGTATATCGTATTTGTTTGAATCTCTGAGCACCCTAACCATTTCTACTATACTCCTTATTTAATTGAACCTACCTACTACTTATTCTCAATTTTCTCTACATAAACCAATGATGCCCTTGAACTTATATGTTATATGCTCTTTTATATGTACATACATTATCTGTTTCCCTTCAATATATTCCACTCCTAAATCAAAGAATCTGAAGTGTGGAACTGATGATAGGGCAAATAATCAAGATAACACTGCATCAATCTACTGCGGCGTCCTATGCACCATTGGGTGTGA
Organism: Brachycentrus maculatus; assembly: GCF_059751285.1. Taxonomy (NCBI): domain Eukaryota; kingdom Metazoa; phylum Arthropoda; class Insecta; order Trichoptera; family Brachycentridae; genus Brachycentrus; species Brachycentrus maculatus. The sequence goes on along the minus strand of NW_028280822.1, from coordinate 2,364,986 downwards.
ATAGGAGGTAGAGGAATATATATACATATATATATATATATATATATATATATATATATATATATATATATATATATATATATATATATATATGTATATATATATATATATATATATATATATATATATATATATATATATATATATATATATATATATATATATATATATATATATATATATATATATATATATATATATATATATATATATATATATATATATATATATATATATATATATATATATATATATATATATATATATATATATATATATTATATATATATATATATATATATATATATATATATATATATATATATATATATATATATATATATATATATATATATATATATATATATATATATATATATATATATATATATATATATATATATATATATATATTAACGTAAAACTGAGTTCTCCTACATAGAAAATTTATCTTTGACATTCTCTGCAACTCAAATGTACATGAGAATTCCTTTTTTTGGATATCTATTGCTTCTCTCTTTTCACAAGATGATTTCCTTGTCATCCTACGTCATTGTTCAGTAATTTCTGATCTGTGCAAACTACACTTTGGACAAAATGTATTCATGTTTTAATTATGCAAATTTTTTGTGATGTCATTCAAGAAACGTCATGCCCATATTTGCTTTTTTCAAGGCTTTTCGTTTATTTGCGAACTATAATTTATCACATGTGCTTCATATTAAACATTGATTTGGAAAATTAAAAAAAAAGTGGTTGATGATTTTCTTGTTTGGTAATTTTGCTTTGTTTTTTAGACTATGCACTCACTGCCGGATCAGCTATTTGCATTGTGACAGCTGGAGCTCGTCAACGTGAAGGGGAATCACGCTTGGATTTGGTTCAAAGAAACACTGACATCTTTAAATTCATAATTCCACAGGTATTTTTTGCGATTTTAATAATGATAGTGTAAATAAGCAGTATAATACATATTCCTTTAAATTAATACTAGGAATGAATAAGTATATAAAATTATTTCTTAATAGCTTAATGAAATACCAAAACAAATAATTGGAGGCTAGGCAAAGATAGAACAGAAATGCTACATTCTGTGAAGGGTTCATTATTTCACCTTTATTTCAGCTGATAAAGTACAGTCCCAACACAATTCTTCTCGTCGTCAGCAACCCTGTGGATGTGTTGACATACGTTGCATGGAAGTTGAGCGGCGGCCTCCCTAAGAACAGAGTTATCGGCACAGGGACTAATCTGGACTCCTCCAGATTCCGTTTCTTGATGTCTGACAAACTTGGAGTGGCTCCTACCTCCTGCCATGGCTTCATCATCGGGGAGCATGGAGACAGCAGCGGTAATTATTATAGTCAACCTGATTGATACCTTCATCAAATGCCTATTTGACCTATCTAAAATCTAAAATTCTACTATGCGAAGCGGAGAAAATTAACAATCAATATATTTCTGACATACCCATTTTGATTGGTATTGAGTGTTGTGGTTATCTGAGATAAATTGGACTTAGAGATAATTCTCCTATATTATTCCCGGTCCTTGTCCAAATTTAGAGCAACAATTGTTTAATTCAGTCTGTTAATTTTTTAGTAGACTGTCCTGTTTTTATACTTTTGTTTTTTACTATATCCTTAAAGCAGGAAGGAATGATTTTTTACATATTGTAGTCTTTCAATTAAGACTAGTTCCCGAAAGATGAAAATGTCATGCGTCTTCCAGTCTAAGGAATATACAGTATTCGTCTCCGGTTTTTGTATTTTTTATGTAAGTACACATGTATATGGTCGTTTATAATTTTGTGCCAATTTCAGTGGCTGTTTGGTCCGGAGTGAACATTGCTGGCGTGAGGCTGCGGGATCTGTGCCCTCAAGTGGGGCAAGTCGACGACCCAGAACACTGGCACGAGCTCCACAAGCAGGTGGTCGAGAGCGCCTACGAGGTTATCCGTCTCAAAGGTTACACCTCGTGGGCTATCGGCCTCAGCACTGCCAACCTGGCCCAAGCCATCCTTCGTAACGCTGGAAGCATCCACGCCGTCTCTACTCTCGTTCAAGTAAGGAACCAAAACATCAATTGAATACCTATCGCATACCAATCTAGCGATTATGTTGAATGTGAACTATGACCAATTTAAAAAAAAATACCCATAAATCTTAAATATTGTACAATCTACACACATACATACAAATGTACATGCAAAATAAGGAAATTTTTTCCAAAGTTTGTCTCAAATGAAGAGCACTTCCTTCTTTACCTTATGCGTTGCTTCATCTCTCTCAAGTATATTTAGTTTCAATTAATTAATTTCACTCAAATCATGAGGGATATTTATGAATACTGATTTGAAACTCTAAATTAAGGATGATGGGTATGGGTGTTTTTTTGTGGTTGTTTAATATTATGTTCAAATTAAAGGTGCTATGATCCAGTTGCTGCAAATAACCACATAGAATTGAAAACGTCACAAATATTTTCATATCTGTTTTAATGCGTCTTCCTTTAATGAAAGCTTTCAATTCATTAACTATTGTCGTTCGACCTTTAAAAATATGATTTAGGCCTGAGAATTAGCCTAATTTTGGCAAAAATCAGATTCTTACTTATTAATTACTACTCACTACTCACAAATCCATTGAATGACAAACTTCTGCGGCAAATTTATGTGAATTGCATATTTGTATACTGGCTGTTGATACTTAATCAGTATCCCTTAAAAGAATTCAAAATACATTACTGACATTATTTACAAAAATCATTGATTTCCAAATGTTTTGGCGATATTTCGTATCTAATGAAAGACATAATATTGTAATTTTTTTCCAGATATTGGCTACATTTTGATAGATTTTAATGTTATTCAAAATGGACTTTGCGATCATTTGAGTTTTTAAAAAAATATTCACTTTTATTTTTTTATTAATAAAATATTTTCATTATCCAATTTTTAAAACATATTTTCAATGCTATTAAATGATTGCTTGTCGGCGGGTTTGTCTAAAAATATAAAACTTTTCATCTTTGGCGCTCATTGGAGTTTGTAAGTTTAACTAAACTTATCTACTTAGTAAGTAACATTTGAATGCGTAATATTTCTGTTTTGTGTGCGATGCTTCTGTTTGCTAAATGTTTTTGCTTCACTCTGAAACTGTTTCTACATATTGTGCTCCTTACTTATTTAGGGCCAGCATGGAATCGACGAAGAGGTTTTCCTATCCTTGCCGTGCGTCTTGGGGGCTAAGGGAATATCGCACATTGTGAAGCAACCCTTGACAGAGGAGGAGATTGGAATGTTGCACAAGTCGGCGCAGCTTCTGAACGGCGTTCAACTGAATCTAAAGATGTAAACGCACCTCCAAGACGTTATTGTATTTATTTTTTATAAAAAATAATATTCGCTATCTATTCACAAATATAATATATGCTGACAATGTTTTATTCAGATTTTTAAACTAACATTATATGGATGTCTATTTCTAGTCAGTATTGTGCATGATGCGTGAACGAATCAGGCTGAATGCATTTGTATATCATATAACTAAAATGACCTATAATGATTTTCATAAAGGATTATAACTTTGATTGGATCACTTTGCGATGTTTTTATTGTATTACGTAGTGGAGTAATTGTCTCTGAAAGTATGTAAGCTCTATCCCTCGTTCGGCTTGCAAAGTGTGTGATTGCAGTGTGTCCCATACCTAAGTGTTCAATGGCTAGTAGATGTATGTCACTGTGGAAATTTCTTAAGTCAAATATTTGATGGAATATTAGGTGTATCGTGTAATCAATGAATGTTGTAAACCTGGAATTAAGCTCGAATGGTCATAAAAACCTTCGCTAACAACGTCTACCTCATTTATAAAAAAAAACAAAATCCATGAATAATGGTATTATAATTTCCTTTACTTTGCATTTTTGAACCGATATGGTTATAAGACTGTAAATATAGGTAATTAATAAATACATACTAATAATCAGTATTTTGTGTAGCTGTAACTATTAATGTACAAGTAATAATGAAGAAAATTGTAAATTATGCCTTTAAATTTTCGAGGCTCTTGTTGAAACATGAAACACATACCTAGTGATTAAAATAAACGTATTTGTACTATGCTAGATTTCATTATGTACTTTGAAATGCTATTGTCTTTTGTTGATGCAAGTTTTGAATTATTAGAGCACGATTAGGGATTAAAAATGATATGATAAAACTATATTTTGTGATTTTTTAAACTTATATAAATAAACACGCATGTACTAAGCACTGGCTTAACGAAATTCAGACGGTTTACAAGAATGAAAGAAAATATTTTGAGATTTATAGGAGAGATTTTTAACCTAACTTTTATAAATATGTAAGTATGTACTTAGCACTGGCTTAAAGAAATTCACATGGTTTACAAGAATGGATGGTAATATTTTGAGATTTATAAAAGGGATTTATAACCTAATTTTTATAAATATATGTACTAAGCACTGGCTTAACTAAATTTTCACGGTTTAAAAGAATGGATGGTAAGATTTTGAGATCAATAGTAGGGATTCTTTACTTATATAGAAGATGATAGATATGTATGTACCTATAATTATAAACTATATTTACTTCTCTTTGTAGACTAGATATAGAGAGATTTTCTATCTTTACACTAACATGTGTATTCGGTGTCTGAGAACGCCATTGAACATCTTTATATTATGTATGTATTAGAGTTATAAAATATCTTATATATAACAACAATCGAAGATTTTTTCTAGATTGGCATTCACTGCTTGCAACTTGGCTAATATTATACATGCGTACCTACGATGAATGTTCGTACGCATGTATTTTTGTACATAAAATTGTAGATGTGTGTTAGAAATTTAATATATTACAATTGTGTGCTAAAATAAATTAGCGTAATATCACAAGCACGGCATTAGAATCCTTGAATTAAATATAGGTTTACCATAATTAACTACTACAAATTTACTCAAAGTAAGGTTTTAGTAGATAACTATGCGAGTGTTTTACACAATTAGTAATAAAAAATGCACTTTTTGGAATGTATACTGTATTTCTATAATAACCCAAAATACACATTGTCAGCAAAAAAATGTTTTATTTAAATCAACCCATAATTTCCTCAACATCATCTCAAATACAAAATCATTTCAGCACGATACTGATATCAATTTGTATAATTAAACATTTATTTAAAAAAAATGAACTAACTAATTTTCAACACATTAAAAATTATACTATTTAAGTTTATCTTGTGAAATCTAATCCAATTAGAAACACATAACATTGATATTATTTACAACCTGCGTTACTTTTCATAACAATCTGCGCAAAGAAAATCACAACAATTCAGTAAAGGCGCTTAACTTAAAATATTTATGACACATGCAATCACTTGTAGTTCCTGGTTGCAGTTTTGTCCAAAGGAATAAACTTGATGGCGACATTCGCATAACAATATTTACAGAAATCGTTTGGTCACAGCTTCACCTAAATTCCTTAATTTATGCATAAAAGCACCGTTTAGTATACATATTTTTTATAAAATAAAACAATCTAATGGAAGTGTGTACCGGTGGCATTAATCGATAATATGTAAATATCCGTAAACAATCACAGTAAATATACAAAATAAATAATATTTTTATTTGACATCCGTCTGAGTAAGTAATTTTAGGATCCATTCCCGGTTAGTTCGTACACATTCGTGTTTTGTTTATCACAGGCTCAGTTTCTCTTACTATTGCTGTAAGTACGGAATCTGATGTTCCAGGATCTTTTGTACCTACTCCAAAAGGCAATATTACCCAAGTAAGTTTCCAAATTGTGTGTCGTAGGCTTGATTACCGCAATGGAGCCTTATATAATTCATAGAACAAATTTCATTCTACATTCATGCTCTCACTCATATCCATGTAATCTCACATTAAATAATTATTATCAACCTAAGAATACTAATACTACAGCCTACATAGCATGGTTATTTCAACCCATGCATTTCTAAGGGATCGGCATTTAATGTACTCGTTTTATGACATCTTACCTTGGCAATCAAACTAGAGACCTCTTGATTATATACTAAACATAAACTTCACCCCACTTTCCCGATGAACCACTCTGCTTATGGCTGCTGTCAGATTTTGACGATTTTGAAATTTTAATGGATTTTGAATCGTTAGAGTTCTCTGAATCTGTGGCAGATGTTTCTGGCAAGGAAGGAGTGCTGGACCCAGCTTCAGTAGGCGCCGCTATAGCTGGTCTGGGTGATGGAGTCCTCGGTGGAGTGACTATTTGCGATACCGTTACTGGTGTAAAGGTCATTGGAGTAGGGGCAGACAGAACAGTTCCCAGCCCAGGAGAGAGAACGGCCTGAGCCAACGCCGTGGTTCCAGGCTGGTTAGGATGAAGAGTGTTATTAACAGATCCGCTGTCCAATTCTTGAATTGGCGATAGAACGAGTGCTCCTAATACTGGAACTTCACTTTGATAAGAATGATGCGCCATCAGAGCCACTCCTACCGGAGAATTACTTCCGATGGGTGATTGCCGTTGATGTTCACGATCAGGTGTAGGGATACGTGGCCGATTTTTTACTGTTGTGGGCACTGCGGAACCATTCATCTTTTGTGTTCCTAAAATAAGAGCGGATAAGTAAGTGAACGAAAATAAAAGCCAAACCAGTATTGTGTGTATTTCAATGTGTTTTATTTACCCTGGCGTTTTGAGTGCTGACTCCTAACTGATTTCCGGCCGACGAACCTGTCGTATAGAGACATCTTGTGTTGTAGAGGCGGGGGGTGGGTGCCGTTGGGAGAAGAAACTACCCCAACCTCGGGGTTAGCATAGACTACAGAGTTGTGCCTGTTCCTACCAAACAATCCTCCGGAGGAATAGGCAGTGGACGATGAGCGCACTGACCCCATGCGAGAAATTTGCCGTTGGAACCAATTCTTTCTTCTTTCTACCAAAGGGGTGTCGACACTTTCCTGCAAAAATGTGTGCAAAATTGATATTATTCTATTTCTTTGTCTGTATGAATCAAAATTTAAATGTTAGTTTGTTTAAAATTCTTAATCTCCTATTCACCGATTTCTTTAAAAAATTGTCAGAATGTTGCACTTGAATACGCGTTCGTTTTAATTTAGCCACCCACTACAATAGCAATATTTAAATATGATTTAAATTTGGATTCGATCAATGTGATTGGTTGGGTGTTTTTTTTTTTAATTTTTAATATGAGGTCAAGGGATCTTGAAACCCTTATGTCACTGCGACCATATTAGGTCTATTGTGACCTTTCTCTGTATCATAGCTCACTCTCAAGACCTACATGAGTCATGTAGCTCACGACTTGTCTTGGCGGTAAGAGCTTCTCTTTCTCGGAGTCTAGTAGTGGTCCTTAAAGGATGTGACTTCGTTTGGGAGCGAGTGCGTCACAATTATTGATAATGTGGATTGGTGTATTGTTATCCTCCATACAAAGTTTGCAGACTGGGGAGTCATGTAGTCCAATTTTTGGCAAGTGTTTCCCCAGTCTGCAGTGTCCTGATTAGGATCCTTATTTGTTTCTTGATAAGCTTTAGAGCTTCTGTGGTGAATTTCCGCTATTAACCCATGATCCCCGTCATCCCTGTTGGGTGTTGCAATGTTAACTTACGTAATCGGCATATGTGTCATCCGCGTGAGATTTTCTCGGTTCCGTGTTGAGATTGGCGTAGAGGGCCTCAGCCTCGGGCACCTTGTAGTGGTCGGCCGAGCCCGGGGGCTCCGCCCTTCGGTAGTGCTCGGCAGCCAGCGTGTAGGGCAGGTCTCTGGGTACCACGTCCTCCCAGTACTGGTCGCGCAGCAGTTCGGGGTGCTCCTCGTGCATCTCGTCCACTATCATGTACGCGGCCTGCCAACACGTGAACGGGCGATATAACATAATACATAACCTCAATAAATAAACTTGATTTTGAAAGAAGTTTTTTTATTGAGCAGAAATTGGATCATATATATAGAACTTCAAAGAATTTGAGTAATGTGGTAGTCAATCATGGGAAGAATTGGTGAATGTGACACATGTGTATAGTGATCGCTTAAACCAGCCTATAGCCGTCGTAAGCCCCGTAAATTCCCACACTTCGATATTCTTCTTCATCTATGTTGAGATGTCAAATAATAATATAAAAAATTACTACTACTATTGGAGATAATCCAGATTTGTGAACAAGTATTTGGACACACTCAAAATGTTATAAACAATAATTTATTTATTTATTTAAACATATTACACACATTAGTCACATTCATAATATTTCCGATGAGTAATTTCCATTACTCATTTTAGGACTTGGGAATAAGGTTAAGAAGACTGAAAAAGGAATAATAAAACACCCGGCAAAATGTAAAATATAAAGCAATAAAAGGTACAGTAAACAGGCATATTTAAAAAAACATAAGGGAAGAAGCATGTTTAAAGGAAAAAAAATTGAAAATATAACTTAGTCACTAACACAATCTTTAAATAAAGTATTTTTTCAGTTTATTCATTTTGAATCCCTGACTGGGTTCTATTTTATATTTATCAGGCAACTGGTTAATTTGGATATAGGCAATTTATTGTAAGAACCTTACTTTAAACTTTGTTGTGTTTATCGGCTCCACGTGTATTTTGTTTTGATAATGAATTTCTCTGAGGAAATATGAAAACTGAGCCTAGTGTTATAGTCCCTGTGTTCAGGTTCAATGTAAAGTAGTAGAGTTATTTAAGGGGGCTAATACGATTTTATGGAAATATCTAAAACGTACGACAAAGGAAAAATAAACTTTATCAGGAGACCGCTCAAAATGAATAATAGCTAGGTAGTGCTGTAATAAAGATATTTTTTACGATACATAAAATACAACTCGTTAACATAAGAACGTGTACACGAATAATGGCGGAAGTCATATTTAACCCTTTGGTTACCAAAATCCGATATATCGGCTTTCGGTGCTCTACCGAGAAATACCGGATCCGTCGGATCTGACGTTATGATTTATAAAAGTATAAGTATGTTAGGGATTCATTTAGGGTTGTGCAATTTTTTTCGATTCATACTATGTTTAGACTTTGAAAGAATTAGAATTATTATTTTACTAATACTTGTAATATTAAAAAAACAATTCAACATAAATGAGAAAAACAAAGCACATTAAACCATTTTTGCTGTCGCGAAAAGTATGTTATGTAAAGCTGTAATATTATTCAAAAATTACATTGTTGCGTGTCAAGGTTAATGAACAATATGCAATAAAAAATTTTAAAGTATTAAAATAATGTTATTTGTATTTGTAAATTACACGCGCCCCTACACTATTTCTTTCAACACCGGTTGTCGACAATTATATCGGCGAATCGTTTGATGTTCAGTGTTACGCGTACGGGGTAAAAAGGAGGTGGACATTAAGCGAATAGTAAATACTGGTTAGACCAGGGGTTCCCAATCTTTTTCAGCCCGCGGCGCACTTACAAGTATAGTATTTTGTCACGGCGCCCTACTTTACGAAGCTATTTGTATATATATATATATATATATATATATATATATATATATATATATATATATATATATATATATATATATATATATATATATAAATATAGGCACAAAAATTGACTCACGGCGCCCCTCTTTACATTCTACGGCTCACCAGGACGCCGCGGCGCACACTTTGGGAACCCCTGGGTTAGACATTTAGTTATTCATTTTTTTATCAACTTGCATACATTTACGAAAAGTTACATAAAATTTTCGAACACATTTTACTTTTGAATTATTTATGTTTAAATCGTGGTTTTTCTAGTAACCCCAAAAGTCCTGGTAACGAAAGGGTAAAAAAAACTTGGTTTGTTATTTAGGTAGTTAATGCATAGATTAAAATATAATAATAAACCCTTATATGTTATAAGACCACTCTTGAGTTTATTATTGTTAACATGACTAGATTCGAAACTAAATCGGTAGTTTTCGAAACTAGTCGTGTTATTATGAATTAATCTAAAAGTGGTCTTACACAAGTGATTTATTTTTATATTTAAGTTATTATGTTATTTCACAATATGATGAATTTATAAATAATTTATTTGATATATTTTTATTTTATTTTAAAGAGCAGTTGTTCGTTTACAAACATTGAATTCGTTAGCATTTATCATTTTGAAATTTACCTTTATGTGTCTGTCAATCAACCAGTTCAGTTCAATATCATCATCGTCTTCTCCGAATGGGTTAATTAACACTTCTGCTACTTTTAGCCATCCGACGTAGAAACAGAACTGCAAATGAACAAGATTTTCTACATAAAAAACAGTATAATCAAATTATCTTTCAATCGTTTATGAATACGTCAATACACCACTTAGGTTCCGCATGTTGTACGTTGGAAAAATATAAATGCTCAAAGTACAGGTTATTGAACAATAAAATATTTATTTGAGATTTGTAGAGATAACAAAAAAGAATAACCCACCAATCCTGTATTTATAAGGCTTGTCCTCAGGTGTGATAGTTAGGAAAGGAAAGGTATATGTGAAAAATATATTACAAACACCCAGACCAATTAAAAATGAAAATTTCTTGAATTTCCCGCAACGCCAGTTTCGCAATCGAGTATATACCCGACTACGCCAAGGAGCCTGGTAATGTATTTTGACATCTCAGTCAATTAAACAGTGAAATGCATTTCATCTAAGACATGAAATGCGTTCAAATTAGAGATGAGCTTAAACAGCAACTTTTAAGTGATCGGTATACCGGTGACGGTGACTTGAAAGTCACCGCTTCGTTTAATAACGACCTGGTTGCTGCTTCATTTCGTCCATCCCGTGCGTATTTTTGGTATCACATTATTTGTAAATCTATTCACTAAAAGAAACCTTTAATTTTTATTTCCAATGTATATAAAGATAAAAAGGTCACAAAGTTTATTTTAATTTTATTTAATAAAAATACAAAATACAATAGCAAATTGACTTTTTTGTCCTCATACAAATAGGGAAAGCAAAAGTAAAATATCATCAAACAAACAAAGATTAACAAAACAACATTAGTACTATAAAATAATTACAATAAAGTATTAGTAACATAAAAATAGTACACACCAAACTAACACAAAATTAGGAGTAAAAAAAACGTAAAGTCTAACAATGTGATCGAACAATAACAGACATGCATCGCGTCACAGCATTGGCCGTCCGACGAATTTACGATCGTGTTTGGACGTCTTCATTCGTTTTTTTATCTGAGTTTAGTCGAGTTCAAATATCAACATTACGCCGGACTCGGGGCTGTTGCGGCGATTTTAAAACAAGTTGCCGGTATAGCCGATGACCATCTAAGTCACCGGTATAAAAATATCGCCTATCTCTAGTTGAAATGTACTATGATTTATCTTTCTTTTCTGTGCGAAATCATTTGTTTTCGATTTCTAGTCGAATCTATCGTTAAACTATTTCATCGGTATGACATTTTCTATTCATGTCATTCAATGTGCACATTCTAATTTACCATTAGATAGAATGGCTACATTGTGCAGTAATTGTGCGTTATCGTCTTCGTTGCAACAGCGTTCCTGCAGAATATAAATATGTTTATAATATATATGTATTTTCAAAAGTACATATGAATGTTCATATTTTTGGTGGAATAAAAATAAATAATATTGTATTTGCTCTATTTCCTCAAGAGCACAAAACAATTTATAAAAACTGATACTCGATAAAACATAAAAAAGTGAGGTAATTTGAACATTCAAATTACTAATTGAAAAACAAAAAACTTAATTTCACCATAAACTCTCAATTAATGACTAGTTACTTTGAACTACTAGTTTGATCGACTTGTAATAAGTTTTAACGTATTCGCGATATCATCATATTACTAAAAGTTGCAGTAATTGAAAGGACTATCATTTGGTAAATTTTGAATATACATATGCATTGATAAACATTGTGCAATTGGAATAAAAATATAAAATTGAGATGCATAGTCGTAAAGGCATATTTTTTGTCAATAATGATAAGTAAATGTAGAGCTTTGAAGAGTCATCTCTCAAGGAAGTTAACAAAAAAAAAGAGTTTGAAAGGATTGACCATATATGTACATGTATATGTATACATGAGGAGGTGCTGCCAAGGTAGAGTAAGAACAACTCGTCGATAACTAAACTTAATCAAGCGAAGGAAGGCTACGTTCTTGGGATACAACATAAGGCATAACTGGAACCAGCTTGTCCAAGAAATAATGACATGAAAAGCGGATGGCAGAAGAGATATAGTTGAAAGCGGAAGTCTCAACTTGCATAAAGGCTTGGACCGGCATTCAGAGTTTAGAGGATCTCTTTGACCTGGCGAGAAATTCAAGCTTAGGAACGCGTCTCTTTCAAATACTACCCGTTTTTTGTAAAATGGTTCATTTTATTACAAATTTCTCTTTTCTAGAAAAATCAACCATGTTGCAAAGCCTGCTAACTCCATAACACCGCATTTTGCCTACTATTGACAAATAAAGTTTTCAGTGTGATAATTGTTTTGAATCTAGTGATGAGATATCCGTGAGATGTCCTTAGTTCAATGGAGATGAATGTAGTATACGCATTGTGGAAAATCCAATGTTACGACACGTACGGAGATGGTACTGTTTGTTTATATGGAAATATATGTATTCATTCAATATTAGCTTGTGATATAGAGTAACGTGTATATGCGCTGGTTGAATAATAGTTGAAATTTGTTATTACCGTCTGCAACAATAAACCGAGAATATTATTGCAGCTAATCTACGTTTATAACAGTTTTCTTTTGTGTTTATACTCTTTATCGGTTATATAAAGACAAACCATAAAGGTATTTTGCAATACAATCGCGACCTCAAGAGTTACTGCATATGTATACAAACCGCGTGAGAGGATTTTCCACTAACACATACACTAAATACGGCTGATGCTTAAATTCAACAGTAAAATTTAAAGAAAAACACTCAATTTAGGAACTTTTTTTTCACTTTTACCTTTGATTACGAAAACTAAATTTGTCTGACACTGATGAAAAAATCGATCTTTCCTGTGTCTATTTTTAATGTGGAAACCTCTATCATTATAACCCTAACTGTCTATCATATCTTTCTTTCTCGGATTCCTTTATTTCTTCCCTCTGAACATCTTGCATAATCCTTCTACCAGGCTGGTTTTAGTGATCACTTTACACACGTGTAACGTTTGCCAATTCTACCCATGATTGACAACCACATTATTAAAATTCTTGAAACTTCTAGATATATTGATCAAACTCGGAACACAACAGTCTTAAGCACTGCAAATGCCCAGACTTCCATATTCTTCTTCATCTTTGTTAAGATGTCAAAAAATAATGTAAAAAATAACTCCTAATTGGAGATCATCCGGATTTGTGAACATGTTAAAATTGGACAAACTCAAAATGCTGTAAATTTACAATTTTGTAATTATTTGTACAATCATACTGTAATGAATGTTTTTTTCGTTTATACTTATATTAATTGGAAAATATTACTTTTCAGTAAAAAGCCCGTCAATATACATACATATATTTTGTACAAGAAGTTTAAGAAAAATATAAAACTTTTTTATTAATGGGTATTATTTTATATTATTTTTATATATTTTTTTTGTATTATTTTACCCATTTAGATTCCCAGATTTTTATATTCCATTCTTATAAAATTAAATCATCTGTATTAAAACGGGTATAATATATTTTTTAAAGTACAAATAACGATTTTCAACGATTAATAAAACATACCTGTAGGGCTGTAAAGAGAGGAAAGTATATATCCGGATCTTCGTACTTTCCAGAAGTTCCCTGGTTGGGTACCATCTGTCTACCCATCAGGGCTGCGATAAAGTAAGTGTACAGAGCCAGGGTCACCACCTAGAAATTAAAAAATATATTTTAAATAAATAATATATAAATATAATAAAACCCTTATCCGCACCCCAATGGTGCATAGGGCACTGTGTCTTATAAACGCAGTGTTATCATGATCGTTTTACACATGAAGGAAAGGTGATCAGCCCTCCGCTCCAGGTACCAGTCCATGGTTATATTGAATAAATATTACAGTGAAAAAATCACTTGTATTTATTTTTACCCCCCCTTGGGAATCGAACCCGGGACCTCCAGAACGGTAGCCGAGCGTGCTGACCATTACACTACGGAGGCGGACAAATTTTTAAATAAATTTTAAATAAAAAAATTAAAAAATGTTTTATTTATCTTCTCCTCCCAGTGATATGTATTTAATACAACTCGACTTTTCAAATATATAAATATCAATGTAAAATGTAATAGATACGGGCTCAAAATTTGTATTCCTCTGTTATATAATAATGTATTACGTGAAAGTATTGTATTATAAAGTTATTCATTTGCTGCGAGAGAAATAAATAATTTGTGAAAAAATCGGGAATAAAATCACCAATTCACAAACGTTTCTATGTGTGCGTATTTGGCGTGCTTTGTAAATATACGTTTACGTTTGTTTACTCCGCCAGTATTGCGCAGATAATGTTACGCAGTGGTCGTGTCACTACGCTAGCTATTGCGGCTACTTGCGATGTTTTCCCCCCTTTTTTATAATATATATATATATATATATATATATATATATATATATATATATATATATATATATATATATATATATATATATATACACATATATATATATATATATATATATATATATATATATATCTATATATAAACATATATATATATATATATATATATATATATATATATATATATATATATATATATATATATATATATATATATATATATATGTGTGTGTATATTTTTTTATATTGTTCTAATTGGAATCTAAAAGCTTACATCCCAATATTTAGACAGGTACATTCTAAAAGTACTAAATAATGAAACAATGTTTTGGTCAATGGTGTAATTTTTAATCCATTTGCCGGATACAACTTCTCAAACACAAGCAAAATTATCTATAACGATGTCATTAGAAGATATAAATCGCATTTTTTTAGGTTTACAACATTTTAAAATAATACTTTAAATGGTACTATAATATATAAATATAGTTAAGTTAACGAGTATTCGAATTGTAAAAATGTTTAGGTTACTAATTTAGTAGAAAGTCTATAACATGATAAAAAAATGTAACGGCTCTTACCCTCAAATAAAACGGTTTAACTCTATATGTTTTGCAAACGCTGTTTGATAATAGTGTTGGGTGCATCGAAACACTTGACACAACAGATTTAAAAAATTTATAGAATTTAAATTAAAAATGAATATGTAATATTCGAAGCGACTCCCGAATTAATCGATGATTTTATTTTTTAATGGATTTTGCAAATAAAAACCGCAAGGTGACTGCAAGGTGTATTCTGTATTTTTTTTACAAAACCTGATATTATATCACCTCGCTTTAAAAGAGGCCCCAATTGATAGAATTTTAAAGAGTTAGATACTTACTTTTCGTGTGGCCAAGAATTGATGATATTATCGAAATATCGGCAACTCCACATTATCATCCAGAATTAGACGATAATCGGCTGTCCAAACTTTAAACTTAGTAAGGGACATTTTTTTAAAGTACGTTTTTTTTGCATTTTTGGATTAAGTAGAATCTACTTAGTCCAAAAATGCAAAAAAAACGTACAACAAAAAAATGTCCCTTACTGTGTTTTGAGTTTGGACAGCCGTAATGTAGAGTTGCCGAATATTTCGAATATAACGGTGGCAAACAGTACACGTGTTTCGCTCAGAGCAAGGTAACCTACATCACATACATACACATACACTGTGTACATAAACACTTACGCACATCTTCGAGGCTTGTACTTAACAACCCAACTACACATTAGCCTTGACATTGTATTTTTTGTCGATATAGCAATCGTAATTACAGTATTGAAGATAACCAAAAACTCGCTTGACCTCGGACAACTCGACGAGATTTTTTTGTGACGCGAAGATTCATAAATGGAGATTCCTGAGCATGTATTATACATATATACAATATCCGTAATTGAATGGTCAATAAGAAAAATATTACGTATCGTTATGTTTCATAGAACATTCATGCGTATTAGCAAGAGCACCATTCAATCAGTCAATTATAAAATTGATATTTATATTTTAAATTATATTTTATAAATTTTAACATGAGTATTCTGATGCCATTCTGTAAATAAGCCCTTAAAAAATAAGATCATTCAAGTCAATGCAAATTGGATACAGTACCCATTGGAAGATATTAAGACTCTCAAGTTATATTTTTCACTGTATATATGTCCTTCTTCTTCTTCTTCTTCATCTTGTTGTAGGCCTTGCGGCCTGTTTTTAACAGGATTTAGCCTCCTGAGATGTCGATTCCCAGAGTATATACATACATACAATATTCGTAATTGAATGGTCAATAAGAAAATTCATAAACAGAATATGTTATAATATGAAAATCTAAAGAGGCCTGCTATACTCGTACATAAATTAAAGAAGTTGACACTATCTGAGTTAATTTAATCATAAAGACATATGATTTAATTCGGTAGAGTGTGATCGTCTGCGTGAAACTTATTAGGACATAATAAATGTTAATCCAACGCGCTAACCACTTTGTTCCCCCGATGGGTTGTGAAGAATATTTGAACCGGTTCTGGCAACCGCGATATTTATAAATTTTTTTATATCTTTATACATACCTTTATATTGTATTTTATACCTTTATACATACTTTATACCTGTATACATTTAAAAAAAAACGATTTCTTGACTTCTAAAAGTCCGTCCGATGAACTTAAAAATAATAAAAATTCATTTTTAATTTCCTTAAAATCCATGGTACAATGTAATTCCATTCATTCTGCGTCGTTTTCAAACATCAAAATTTCTAAGCAATCTCTTATTAACTTTAGAAAATTTACGATGTACAAACGAATATTTAATTTTATTGTATGAAGAAATTATAAAATTTCATTCATTTTACTATCAAAACAGATATTGAAAAGAAAATTTTAAATTACCTACAATACGTTGTAAATATATTATCTTTTCATTTTCAATTTAAATTAAACTTATTGAATACAAATAATAGTATCATATTTATTTAACAATATTAAAATTGCATTATTTTGTATAATTGGTAATGATGATGAATGTATCGAAACACGTGTCACAATATATTTAAAATGGATAGATTAAATTAACAATAAAAATTTCGCTTTGGTGTTAATCGGATTTGAATTTCATATTAATTTCTCTTCGTTCGTTATTGTTCAAGTTCATATTTAGATTCTACATTTTGTTTTTCCGCATTTTGTATCAAATATTCACTGGATCGTTTTGTTGACAATTAAACTACTTTCTGGAATGTCGGCTTGTCCCATGTTTAATTTCATAAGAATTGAGTATTAGCGATTACCATATCGGAATGTTGCATTTTTTTTCGAATATGCAATCCGCGATGATGTTTACCTTCGAAAGTAAAGGCCAACGAAAGTCAAATTCAGATAAAATTTATCATTGAATATTATGTAGGCTCGTACATACGAGTACATACAAAAATATATGAAATACATATGTGTACAAAGCACTCGTTACATTATTAAAATTAATTCTGAGATCATTTCTAAGGAAGAATTGTGACATAGATGCTAATTTTAATACTGGTTGACATACTTAATTTGTATTATTTGAATTTTTGTACTTACTACCCATTCATTATGTCTTTCTAGGACAGCTTCAAGTAAAAAAAAACTGAATGAATAATGAAATAACAATTACGTATTCAATATTTAGCACGCACTTTGATGTGGCTCTCATAACAACGAGTTCATTCACAATATGACGATGGTCGTTTCTCTCTTATGGTACATGGATAAAATACATTTTACCATAAGTATTTATATATCACGAAATATAAAAAAGTTCTTACAGTTTTTTTTATAATTATTTGAGAATAAAAATAAGCATTATTTATTAACCCCTCTTGGAGTCGAATCCGGGACCTTCAGAACGGTATCCAAACGCCCTTACCACTACACTGCTGTCGTGGACACACATACACAAACATACATATACATACTTATGATAGTCATTCTTCAACAATTAAAGTTAGTAAATAAATACATGAGAGTCTAACTCTCATATTAACTTAATATTACTCCTAACTGGTACAAGAAGTACGGCATTGATCATCTTGGCTTTATGTCATTAACTTTTCTCTTCTGACGTCGACTATCACTTGAAAGTAACTGCCCTTGTCTGGGGCAGCTCTAAATAGCGCCTCGATGGTTCTACTCCCCGTCCAATCTCGTTTATTCCGGAATGTTTTTAACGAACAAGATAAAACTCCGTGGGTGAGGATAAAAGTTAGAAAAAGAAGAGAGGAGGACAACCGTATACGGCATTGTCACTTGGCATATATGAACTATACACATGCGGCCTGAAATATTAAACTAACTAGGGTAAAACCCCCTATAACGTAAATACAGGTACCGCATTATCAATGAGAATGTTAGAAATGGTTAATTTAAAAAATGATTTTTTAAATATTTTAACCAACGGAAATGACTGAAATAAGTCTTTTAAAATTAAAATACAATTTGATAATATTAACCCCCTACAACGTTATCATTGAAAACGCGGTACCTATCTCAGCGTTATAGGGGGGTTTACCGTATACTGAGGGTGAGTATCTATTTGTACGGATTTTCGTAACAAGATGAAATTTTTAACAGGAACTTATAAAAATTAGCAGTGTCTAATTTTCGTTAGCTTGTTCTATTTTTTGGTGCAGAGACCTATTCATCTTTGATTAGCAATTATGATCAGAATAATAATTTTGGGTAAATTTTATCAAAATTTAAATATCGATCTACGTGCAAGAAAATTAAAACGACATTTTTTTCCTATACCATTTGTTCCGTTCATAAGTGTTGAATATCAAACGAAAAAAAAATTGAAATTGAAAATGCATGCAAGTAAATTATTCTAACCGTATGTCTACAAATTATTAATTTCCGTTTAATTAAGAAAACTATTTACTCAGCCGTTACCGTATTATAACATTCAAAAACAAACATTCTGATTTTATTTTATTTAGTGTATTTACTTAGAGTATTTAGAGTATCCGTATCTAAAATCAACATGTTTCTAGAGTTATTATACTACGTATATATATATATATATATATATATATATATATATATATATATATATATATATATATATATATATATATATATATATATATATATATATATATATATATATATATATATATATATATATATATATATATATATATATTTATGTATATATATATATTTTTATATATATATATATATATATATATATATATATATATATATTTTATTTTATTTATTATTTTATGCATATGTATATACATATATTTATGAAGCATCAAATAATTGTACGTAGTGTATGCACATTTAACAGTTCAGTAATCATTTAAGTCCTTAAAAAAATCGTGATTGAAACTAATGTAGGTGAATGTTTTATCGATAAGAACATAATAACGAAAAACTAATAAAAACATGTATTGAAAAAATGTTTTTTTATTTATTTATTTATCAATAGTATACTTGATCCGAATGTTATTTTAATTCACGTGTTTTTTTTTAATTTATGTATTATATAATTGAATCTCGGCAATTTCCAACGTACCTACCGAGTTTAGTAGCTACTTTCTGATGTGTATCCGTCATTACGTTTTTTTTCTTCTAAATAGTCGTTGGTGTAAATAAATTTAGCACTAAGAGTACATATATATTAAATTGTTTTAGTATTTTTTTAGGTACATCGACGGCTGAACATAGGTATAATAATAAAAAAAATGAATTTGATTAATTTACATGGAGCTATTTTCGTAATATTATACTTCCTCAAGGGCGCTTCACTGTGCTTGAATAAGGGAAAATAGATTGTAAAAATGATTTATCAAATTAATGCGTTTTTATTTTTTATTTTTCTAAAGATCACGTTTCTCTCACTATTTCTAACTACTGGTGGAAGAGCATCTACGCCATCGGTCCCGTGACAGCAAAGGTACGATCGCCAAATTTAGTGTGCTGGTTGCATATCATAGCAGGTATCCCACATATTATGTTACGAATTTAATATGATGTTTTTTAAAAGCATTTTGGACTGTTTTCTGCCCTTTACATGTGGAGGTCCTCATCAAAAAGTTACATTTCCAATATTGCATAAAAAATAATTTAAACGCAAATCTGTTATGTTTACTATATTCTATCGAAATCTTATTTAAAGTTGTGACAAAACGTGACCAATCGTGTGTTAAACCAATATGAAATCATTAAAATGCACCAAAAAGTTAAAATTGTACAAATTAGAATTCGTGATTACTAAAAAATCATTTATGAAGGAAATGTAACGTTTTGGTGAGGATCTCCACAAATGTATTCGACATAAGGAGTGGATATTGATGAAAAAATTATAGAAAACTATATAAGTTTTTGTGTGACGATTCTCACCTGAGTGTAAACGAGCGGCACACACACGGTATCATATCCTATTAGTCCTCCCAGTCTCCTCCTAATATCTGATAGCTCCATGAGCAGGGTTTGGACTATGTGGTCACTAGAGATAAGGCCTTCCTTTCTCGCCCTGTTGATGATGTTAGTCGCCCAAACTAGAGGCATCCAGTACTTCGACATGGGACTCTTCCCGTCCATCTTTTCAAACACTTTGCGCTCACTCTCCAACATCAATCCTGTAAAAAGAAAGCATTCACGAATATGGAAATCAGTCATTTTGAAAACGAACGCCGCAAAAAACAAAATGAATATATCATACATTGATTGATTGCATGCGAAAATTCCATAAGTGACAGGCGCACATAAAATCGCAAGTTAAATCAATATTTTGGTAGAGAAATTCATACATAAATATGTGATATTCAATATCGCTTTGGTATACTGGTCGCCACATAAGAATGCAAAACTAGCACATAAGAAATCATTTGTGTTATATGCAAGCATGTAAATGTGGTAGTAAAATCACGCATTTCGATTGGCTGCATGTCTGTTTGTACAGTGTACAGTGTACAGTGACCATGTCTGATATTTCGAAGTTGGGATAAGGAAGGGCTTTGTCTGGACAAACCAAGAAAGTCGTGTTAAATATTTAAAAAAATATTCAGAATAAACGAGTTGTAAATATTATATGTAAATATTCATTTAATAAACGAAGTAAAAATACAAATTTTATATTCATTAAGTTATACGAATTATTATAATTTTGTGGTTTTTTATTAGGTGGCTTTTTATTATAATTTTAATATAATAAAACTAATAAGTTAAAATATTTTGTTGATATGTTTCTTTGCCCTGAATCTGTTCATATATTGTCTGCGTTTTTATATTAAACGCATCGCTCAGACTAAAAATCAGACGTCTATTACACTGTTGCATTTTTATTTTGGTGTCTATGTTTAAATCAAAACTAAGAGTAAATAGTGTTTAAAATAAATTCTAATATATTTATATTTTTTCACCATGGTCACCCTATGATAGATTTGCATTCTTAACTGGCGACAACTCTACTGTCTTGCATTGTCTGGTGTCGTTCTGACTATAAAGTTTTTATCCACCTTAGGTCGCCTAGCTAACTAGGGCTGTTATCCGCTGTCATTGGTCAAGCGATGACCGATTATAGGATTAAACTAATGAGCCTGGATACCCATTAGGGATGGTGTGTGCCACTAGTACCCGAATATGTAACCCGATGGAGTTGTCAACTCCCATCGTTTGTGAACCGCCACTAACATGTGGGTCAGACGCTCACAGCTTGTCACTTCTTCGGTCCCTGCCTATATTAGACATCAACCGTATGACGTTGTTCACCCCTTATCGCGTTCAGGAATAGGTAAGGAGTTTCCCTTCTTCGAGCCTGTTGGCATTTCTCAGTAGTCTCCACTGCTTTAGGGTATTATGCGGTATTTAATCATAAAAAAATATTTTTATACCCTGTTCTTTAGCAGCCTCAATTACTCAATTGGATGATTCCGTATGTTAAACCACAACAAATACATAAGTATGTGTATTTATATACTCAAACCCAGGCAAAGTTTTAATTTTCTTAAACCCAGGTAACATTTGTAACCAGCTTATCGAAAGGATCGAGAGTTTCAAGTACTTGGGAGTGTAGGTGATTGAAAATGGCAGCCTTCAAAAGGAACTGGGTGTGCGATTAGGACTCGCAGGGTCCGCATTTAACAGTATGAAGGCTGTCTGGAGATCGGATTTATACTCGGTGAAGACCAAATGCTGCCTATACAATGCCTGCATTGCTCCTGTTCTCTTATACGGCTGTGAAACATGGCACCTTACAAGGGCCCAGAGCAGCCGTGTACTGAGTTTGAGAATAGGTGTCTGCGGAGAATTTTAGGCGTGCGGTGATTTGACTTTGTGAGAAGTAAAGAGATAAGGCGTAGGACGCAGCAAATCTTGGTCACAACTGTCGTCAAGAAAAGGCGATTCAGTAGGCTTGGCCATGTACTCCGCATGCCTCCTGAGAGCCGCCATCAAGCTTGCCTCTTTTACAAGGCATCAGGTTCGCGTCGCCCAGGACGACCACTGCTGACAATTCGTCAACAGTTCTCGTCAGAACTTCGGGACGCGGATTTGACTTGGAAGAATGCAAGGGAGCTGGCAGCCGACAGAAATCCTGGAGACAGTTTGTGGACTCCATATACTCCACCTAGGGAGCGGATATGGTTTAATTTAAGTAATTGAATTTATATTTCAACATTTGAACTAATTGAAGTTTTCCATAAAATACCAATTTCGTATTGAAAATTTAAGTTTTTCTTATAATTTATAGGAATAAATATATGGTTTTGAAAATAAAATAGTTTTTGAAAGGTTAGGAGTTAAAAAAAATAAAACGAAAAATTGTATTTTGTATGACATGTTTTAAATCGTTTCAGGAAAAGCATGTTTAAAAAAAAAAAGGGCAATCGCAGCGCCATCAATTTAATGTAATATAAATATGAAATTGGAAACGTCACGTTTATTAGGCACATTTTGTTCCATGAGAGAAAAGAAAGATATAATGGAGAGAGAAGTAAGAAGAGAGCTCTAAATGACATATCTCATATTTTAGGAATCACCATAAATATCAGTATTACTAATTGAAGCACCAATCAATGACAATGTAAATATTGAATAAATGCTCTCTCTCTCTCTTTTCTTCTCTCTCTCTCTCTCTCTCTCTCTCGTTTATATCTTTACACATCTTTAAATCAGGATAGGCAGTAGAAAAACGGCGTTTTTCAATGGCACGTACTCAGACTAAAAATTCTAATAATGCGTGTTTTATCGCGGAAAGATAACAGAGAACATACATAGCTCAACAAAAAATAGCCAAACACATATTTCCTTCAATAAAAGTTTTCCCCAATTTTTTTTCACTTAAGTGGGCTAAACTCTACTTTCGTGCTCATGTGGAATGCACGCCACTGGGTTTATGTATTTAGCTGATTAAATAATAAAATGTTCCGGTCTTTATTATCACGTATGCTATCTGACTACTTTATTTCGTACATCGTACAATTAATGAATTAATAAATTACCGTAATAAATGTTTCAAATTTTGAACATTTCTATATTTCGCAATTATCTAGAAAAAACATCGACCAAATTTTTATAAAAGCAAACCTCATACACCAATACATGGTGATAAAATAAACATTTTCAGGTGCTAATTATTGCATTTTAAATTTAAGTTTAACTTGGTAAATACCACCATTTCATAAAATCTATTGTGACACGTGTTTAAATGCATTCCGCATCACAATAGATTTTATATAAGTCACAATAGATTATAATAAATAGTAAAACTTAAATTTAAAATGGATAGATATAACCACAAACTGGCTGCAGAATCAATAATTGCTTTTTTCCAGGAACTTATTCTGGTCTATTCAAATATGGACTTATTGAGATATAAATATTATATCGGACCACCGGAGAGGTCACATGTCTATTCACGCCTGATTTTTTTAAATCGTATTAGGATATTTTTTGTTTTTGTTTTTTTAGTATATACTAATAATACAGAAAAATATTTTAATCTTATTCTTCTTCTTTCTGGCTACATCCCAGCTTATTGTCCTCGTAGACTGCTGGGGTCAGCTCTCCTCGTCCTCAGGTCCTTCTGTCCTGGATAACGTCACCTAGGCCATGCCTTAGAATCATGTTATCTTTCTGCTTTACCCATGAAATCCTTGGTCTTCCTCTAGATATCTTTCGAGGAAGATCCATTTCTATTGCCTGGTTAACTATTTAAATATTTATTAGGAGTTAGAATAAAATATTTTAATATATTTTAAAACTTTTTACCCTGCAATACTTCTTTTCTTTTCAAAACCATATAATTATTTCCAAGAAAAACTTTTTTTATGAATACAAAACGGTGCTTTAAGAAAAATATCAATTACGTAAAATGTTAAGTAATTGATTTCGTTAAAATTTAAATTAAGTTGCGACTTAACGAATACTAGTCCTTAAACCAGCCTATGACGGTCGTCAGCCCCGTAAATGCCCAGACTTCCATATTCTTCTTCATCTTTGATGAGATGTCAAAAATAATATGAAAATAACTCCTGTGATTGGAGATAATCCAGATTTTGTGAACAAGTATTCGGACATACTCAAAATGTTGTAAATAAATTGTCTGGTCAAATTATAAGCTTAAATAATAAAAATGAAAATGGTATTTTCTGGCATTTCTCATTTGTGTGATTATAATCCAGGATTCGGATCTCACATACTAATATAAGAGTTTCTGCTTAATAAAAAGCTTCTTTACATCTCACCAATAGATGTCTCTAGTGAAGTTCTAGTGATTCAAGAACAAGGTTTCTAAATTGGTTCATATATACAGAACTTCCAAGAATTTGAGTAATGTGGTTGTCAATAATGGGTAGAATTGGTGAATGTTACACGTGTGTAAAGTGATCACTTAAACCAGCCTATGACGGTCGTCAGCCCAGACTTCCATATTCTTCTTCATATTTGATGAGATGTCAACAATAATACTAGTCCTTAATATTTTCATTACTTCACAGGGATTGAAAAGTTTAACAAATAAGAAATGTGTGTTATTTATATTTTATTTACAATACTATTTCACCTGAGCTACAGCAACGTATCGCCGGGAATATGTACTTAGTTAATAAAAAGGTGTCTCACAATAGTGCCCATATAAAATAAATGTGAATTTTTAATTACCCTATTCCTTGTTATGATCAATTTAAGAACAATGGATATTTTCCATGTCGTGACTAATTACGTCTATGGGTCGTACGTAAAGCTGTACCTATACACATTACACATGCACATCTCTGAAATAAATAAATTACATAAATGCTCTTAACGAGAAACGGATATGCTCACAATGGGAAAATGCAGCTAAATTTCTGACAAAATATGTTAAACAGGCATCTTTGTATTACATACAGTAGGTAACAACCTAGATGAAGAATAATATGGAAATCTGTGCATTTACAGGGCTTATGATCTGTCATATGATTTATGTGACAGCTGACTTTCACGGTCGTTAAATTTCATTGTTATTTTTGAACTTCCAAATTTACACAAATTCTTTGTACTCTTTATGGTGTATTTTAAAAACTTTTTTAGTATCTCAGTTGGAGCTAATATATGCATCGGCTTATTTTTTGATGAAAATAGTTTCTTTTCTAACAAAAGATGACAATTCTTTCGAAATTACTTGTATTAGACCATTTGATAATATGCATTATTTTTTAAGATATTTTTTTTATAGTACTTAAACACTGAATTTAGCTTCCGAATGCCGTATATCATCTAATGTTAGATATCGAAGACTTTATACAGTTTTTATTTTATTACATCAAAATAATGTTTGTGGTTGGCATTCATTGTATAAAGATATTTTTTACTTGTATTTGTCAAATTTGGAATGTATTTTTTGTGGAAATTTTAGCTTAAGATATGGTACAAATTACAAAATGACAACGTACGTACCTAGTAAATGTAAAAATGACTTATTTATCATTGATGTTTGTTTTATTATGTGTGCTGGATGTTTGAACAGTTGTGTAAAATGTTTTCGTGCAGGCTGACTGTAGATATGAATTTTTTTCAGAATTTTTATTTTGATATTACCATAATTTTCAAACAAGGTCTTCAATTTTTTCATATTAAATGATGTTGAATTTAATAAAAAAACAAAGGTATTCGCATATTTTATACGACGCTAAAAAAATAAAACTTTTTGGTGTAAATTTGTTAACTTTTACAGTGAAGTAGAGAGTGCGTCAATAGTTCTTTATTATATTCTTTTGGGAATTATACTGTTTGTACAAAAAATGGTATGTGCAGGAAGGAAAAGGAGAGGAGAGGAATTGATAAGAGAGTGGTTATGGGACCTGTTCTTTGGAACAAATATTAATAGTATAATCCCGTTTCGAAAAAAAAAATATCCATGTGAACAAATAATATTAACGCCGCAGATAATTTGGTTAAAATATTTTACGTACAGCCTACAAAATTAATTTTTCCTTTCGCGTTTAAGCAAGCATAACAGAAATAAACATTAACAAATAAAATTTGACATTTAAATATACATACATATCTTACGCGTATTATCATACCTGTCTTGATTGTGTTATATAATTCTGAGAATATTTGTGTTGCCAATAAAGGTATGATTTTTTTGTAATCATTAATTTAAAAAAAGACAATTTTGGCACTGGGTATTTGTCATTTAAAACGTGTTTCACTTATTATTAAAATAATAATAATAATAGCAATTAACAAAAACAGTGGTTAATTGACTTAATATTTCTTGCTAGATGTACCCAGCCCCGCTTTGCTGAGGCTCAGACTAGTTAAATGGAAAATGAAAAGAAAAAAAAACACATTTCTTTAATAAATTTAATTTCACCTTGTGGATATATATTTTTTTACAAGCTATTAGGAAGGACTTTGACTGTAATAAATGTTTAGAAGTGTTTTTATTGAAAGCTTTAAGTTGTAAGTCAGCAAAAAAAAAGTGGTTTAAAAACACGTTTTTACCTGTCAAATGTGAATAAAACAAGCGCGTACTTGAAGATAAAATTGTGACAAAATGTTAGAAAAAATGTGTTACCTGTTGCATTTTGATTTGTGTAGAGAAATATTTTAATGCAACGTTGGGTCAAAAATTTAAAACATGGGTGAGTTACTTTAGGAGATTTAAGATTTTGATGAAAAGATCTTTTACATTAAAAAAAATATGAGTTAAACTTTAATAAAAAATGGACATTTACATTTTTTGTCAAGACTAGTAACTCACCATAGTTTGTAATAATAAATTAACGCCTTAGAAACATGTGTCGTCATTTCAACATAGAAAAAAAAAAAAAATTGTTGTTGCAAAAATGTAAGTAAAATTAGTATATCACCACTCACCGAGATTTTTATGTCTACCGGTTTCGAAACGCACCCGTCTCTTCGTCAAGACAATCGTACCACAGCGTAACAATATTACCATACTACATTCACTGCATGTTTGACCTCGCATGTGTTAAAATCGCATGTGTTAAACATTTAGTTTAGTTTTAAGCGTGTAAATAGTGCTATGGTATCAAAGGGTAGTATTGTTTGCATGCTGAGGTAGTGATTGTCCTGAAGAAGAGTCTCAACACCGAGTGATTGTCCTGTCTCGACACCGGTTGACATAAAAATTTCGGTGAGTAATTATAAACTAATATTTCTAAATAAAATAAATAAGTAAAAATGAGTAACCACAAAGTAAATGCTTTAAATATTAATAATATTGAGAAGAAAATAATTGGCTAGTTAAGAAGATACAAGTTTTATTATTATTATTGGTAAGCGATCAAAAAAACAGCAATAAAAAAATTAGAAAAAAACATTGAACGATTAATCATATTCACTGACACTTCGTTTGAAAAGAACGATGTTTTTTTTCAGAAAGATTTCATTATATACGAATTACCTACGCATGTCAACAATTTATTTATAGTCAATTTTTTTGATTATCCAAATCATATCGCAAAACTAACATTTCGTCATATTATGAATAACAATAAAAACAAAAAAAACTAAACTAAAAATATATAAACAACATTTTGAGTGTGTTCAAATACTCGTTTAAAATATAGATTATCTCCAATTATGTGAGTTATTTCTTCATATTACATATTTTTTAGCATCTCAACATAGATTTTTTCCGGGAATTTGAGTAGTGTGCTTGTCAATCATGGGTAGAATTGGTGAATGTTTACACTGTGTAAAGTGATCGCTTAATGCCTATGACGGTCGTAAGCCCCAGACTTTCATATTCTTCTTCATCTATGTATGTTGAGATGTCAAAAATAACATCTTTGAATTAATGTCAAATGATTTTAAAAGATAAAAAAGATGTTTGGTGGAAATCTTCTCCCCCTAAATTGTGTATATCTTGATTTAAGTCAAATTTCATATGCCAATTCATTCGATAAATCCAAAAAAAAACAGTTTAGTTAGAATTTTTTAAAGATATTTCTCAGAATAAGAAAATGGTATTTCCATTTTCTTCTTCATTTGTGTTGAGATGTCAAAAACTAAACACAAATATATTATTAAAATTAAACACTC
Source organism: Brachycentrus maculatus (assembly GCF_059751285.1). NCBI lineage: Eukaryota > Metazoa > Arthropoda > Insecta > Trichoptera > Brachycentridae > Brachycentrus > Brachycentrus maculatus. The sequence continues at coordinate 2,336,265 of NW_028280822.1, read as the reverse complement.
GAATATACCACTTTAATAAGTTTTATTTATATTTACGACTAGTTTCGAAAACGACAGATGTTTTCATCTTCTGGTACAAATTAAAACTGTTTTAATTTAAAACCAGAAGATGAAAACATTTGTCGTTTTTGAAGCTAGTCGTAAATATAAATAAATCTCATTAAAGTGGTATATTCAAGTGTTTAATTTTAATAAAATAATCATGTCATTCCACAAAGTTAATGCTGAATCAATAATTATATATATATATATATATATATATATATATATATATATATATATATATATATATATATATATATATATATATATATATATATATATATATATATAAATATATATATATTTATATATATATATATATATATATATATATATATATATATATATATATATATATATATATATATATATATACATATATATATATATATATATATATATATATATATATATATATATATATATATATATATATATATATATATATATATATATATATATATATGTATATATATATGTATATATATATATATATATATATATATATATATATATATATATATATATATATATATATATATATATATATAATATATATATATATATATATATATATATATATATATATATATATATATATATATATATATATATATATATATATATATATATATATATATATATATATATATATATATATATATATATATATATATATATATATATACTGCTTATAGTTTTAACAGCCTGATGTTCACATGCAGTTTTAACATTATGAGGGCACGCAAATGAAGTAATATTTCCAATAACCCATAAAGATAACTTATGTCTGTATTTTGCATTTGTGTAATCCTTCGCACTCACGATGCGGGCTCTTTGTGGTTTTACTCCTGCAGAGCTGCATTGTAATGCAATTCTTAAACAAATCGTCTCGAACAATACGAAGTCATTTATTTTGCAATGGTACTTTAACGTCTCAAAGGGTTTCATCCGCATCGCCCTTGATATAGCAATTTGATATTCACTTAAAAAAATACTAACTTATCTTTGCCGCAGGGGTATGCAGAGAGAATAGAACGTTCCCTGCAAACATACTTCGCCTCTTCCACATTTATGTATCTCCTCATACATACCCACCAATTATTTTGACTCCTGACCCGGTTTGTCATACCTGATTGTTTTCCTCTGCTTCTTTTTACAACTACATTCGCTACATTAATACGTTTTTCCGTTCTTCTCTCACTCACTCATACATTCCACATGTCCAAACCATGTCAACAGACCTTTTTTTAATTTTATCAATAGTGCTTATCTCAGCCTTGTATTAATTTCTTATTTCACCATTTGAACATCTATCAAACATCTTTTTGCCGCACATTCGTCTGAGGGATCGCATTGCGACTGCATTAAGTCTGCTTTCTCAACTCCATGCTTAGCTTCCTTACGCAAGGGTTGGAAGAGGACTCCGTTGTGTAGTGCCAGTTTAGCTTTCGCTGATAGGTTTTTATTTGCTACAACTATTTTCAGTGCACCATTCACTCTGTTCCCAGCATTCACTCTTCTTTTTATATCTTTATCTATACGCACATGTTTATTTAAATATTCAATTTCATTGCGCACATATAATATAATATTCAGCAAAATATAAAAACCATTAATTAATATTGTATATATTGATTTGGCGTTTAATTTTTAGAACTCAATTTAAATTTATGTATTATTTGTTAAATCAAACAAAGATTTTTTTTATTTTTGTTTTGAATATTGAAAGCATTAACTTTGTGGATCATATTGATATATTATTTCGAGAAATAAAAATACTTTGTGTTGTGATTCACTCACATTTTTATTAACCAACCAGTTTCGGCAACAACCTGTTGCCCTCTTCAGTGTTTAATTTATTACTAAACATATATTCAAAAAAGAAACAGTGTACAAGTTGTTGGGTTTCAGAAGGGTAGGGGTGGGGGTAATGGTGTTTTAAGGAGGGGTAAGAGGGGTAAGAAGAGGGAGAGGGGTAACTTCTAAATTTTAGAAATATAAAAAAGCGGTTAAAGAAAAACTAAATATAATTAACAATAAAATAAACGTGAGTCAAAGTCCCATTTTTAATATTTTTCCCATAAAATCAAACCCAACCTAAACAGAGTTATCCCCTTCCTTGCCCTTACCCCTCCTTAAAACACCATTACCCCCCCCCCTACCCTTCTGAAACCCAACAACTTGTACACTGCTTCTTTTTTTATATATGTGTTTAGTAATAAATTAAACCCTGAAGAGGGCAACAGGTTGTTGCCGAAACTAGTTGGTTAATAAAAATGTGAGTGAATCAGAACACAAAGTATTTTTATTTTTTTGAAATAACAGATTTTTTGAGTCTACTAAGTTGTATTTTATTGTTAAAAAAACACGTAAAAAATTAATATTGTGACAATTGTTTCACCTGGTCAATGACACATTCGTTTGGAAATGCCGTAACTAGACGAAACAATTGTCACAATATTCATTTTTAAGCGTTTCTTAATAATAAAATACAACTTAGTACACTCAAAAAATGTGTGTTTGATTTAACAATCAATACATAAATGAATACTGTTATTTGCCAACATTTTTTTAAAACTTTGGCCCCGCTTATTCCCCTCCCTACAGATATCCATCTCATCCTGGCGAGCAGGAACCCAATTACCTACTAAACTTTTAGTTATTTTTTGAAAATTATCATATTTTATTTAAAAGTCTATCATATTTTATAATTAAGTAATATTATGTTATTAACTTGACATTGGCAAAAGCAATATATTTTATATGCAACGCCACTAGTTATTGAAAAAAATACTGTTATTACATAGTTAAAATTGAACATAAGAATATTAAACATTTTGAGTGTGTCCAAATACCTGTTCACAAATCTGGATTATCTCTAATTACAGAAAAAAATACAAAAAAATTGTAAAAAAATAAATAACAATATGAAAAATATTAAATATCTCGCTTTCTCACCAGAGTCGACAACGTGTTGCCATGAAGGAAATCTCCTCTTCACTCTCAAGGACACTCGCTGCAGGGTGATGACGTAAGCGAGGATGGCATATCTGACGATGTTCCTCCTCATCAAGCGACCAGTCTCGTCCTGGAATGTTACATATGTTAGTTCAGTTTAGTTCGATGTCGAAAATCAGTGTTTATCGTAGAAAATAAAATAATAGTTCTATTTCCGACAGTGAAAAAAATTTCATTTTTTTCGTTAAGTCGGATCTCAATTTTCCATAAATCCAGGTAATATTTCACGTAATTGTTTTTTTAAACACCTTTTTTGAAGGCAAAAGAGTTATTGAAAAGTAAGGATGTAATTTTTTTTTATATATATTGTTTCTATATATCGTAGTCATACAGGAGAAAGTGACCAAGTGCATTGTTTTACAAAAACGTGATCATTGACTATTTGATATCTTAATAGCTTAATATTGCCCTGAAAAAATCCCAAAGGATTTCTAACTTGGAAGTATAATATATTGACTAGTTAAAAATGACTAACTGCATTAGTGTTTATTTTCTTGCAAAAAAGGTGCAAAAGTGACTTGAATGGACCCTCCTGAACATTTTACGTTTTGGTAGTTGGTCACTTTCTCCTGTACGACTACGATATATTCTAAAAAACAAATAAAAAAAGGCAATTTACATCCTTTAAAAAAATCGTGCGTTTGCAGACAAGTGACCTCTCTGGTGGAATTAATGCGATTAAACGAATGCTGGGCATTAAGATACACACCACTGTGTGCGCCTAAATATAAAAAAATATTAAAATACTTTATTTTCGTATTTCTGGTGCAGTTCTTATTTTATTTTCGATACTCAATATTGTTGAAGTGAATAAACATACAAATCCAAATACGTGTATATGTTTCCACAAAATATTATTATATATCCTGCGACTAAATTTTTATTCTGTGTATTTATTTTTAAGGTGGTTTTAAATTTTCTTATTTCAATTCTATACAAAATAAATTTATTTCGAATGAGAGTGTTAATATGTGAATACATAACAGCTGTTAAAATATAAAGAGATGTGTAAGAAACACTCATTTTAAGGAATATGTAACAAAAAAAAACCTCTTCATGAGTCATAATTTGTAATCATCCCTTATATCATAACTAGTATCAGACAATTAAATATAATTTAAGTATTTTTAATTTTATATGGAAAGGAATTTGTGGGTACTGATTTTGCTGATGAGTATAGGTAATGGAATAATGTAATATAAATATTTTGAACCAAAATCTGTAGATGATTTCTTACAGTGTAAACCATAAATTGTACATTTATAATGCACAGTAAGACAGGGGAGGACAGACTATTCATGGAAAATTCCACTATGAAGATTGTCAATTAAAAAATGACATTGTTAATATTGTAGGTAAAGTAATGTTTTAGGGATTTCAAAGGCGATTCCCCTCTTAGTACCATTAGCGAGCACGAAATTTGTTTATTTATGGAGATCCTAGGCCTAGGGGTACGAATCCATGCAATAAAATTATGACCAGTCAATTCCTTAAGTCAGGTACACAGGTGTGCACCTAAGGAAACAAGATTTTTTATTTATTTTTACGACTATAATAGCAAATGGTTGTTAAGCGTCGAAATTTATAAATACAGTAAACCGGGTGGTTACAACATTAAGATAGGTTACCCTTTATCTTAGAGAATGTTATAAGGGGTTAATGTTTTTAACTGCATTTTTACATTTTAACTAGCGGAAATGACTGAAATGAGTCACTTAAAATTAAAACACCCTTTAAAAACATTAACCCGCCTTTAACATCAAGTTTGGGACCGCACACCGGGAAGTGAAAATTGTCGATTTTTTATTTATGACGTTCTTGAAAGGAGTAAGCGATATGTACATGTACACTCCATCCTGTCTTGGAGATGCTATGGGCAAGTATGCTTATATGAAATAATGCACGTTGACACTCCTAATGGTCACACCTAGCGATGCAGCGCTCAGGCGAATACCTAATGCAGACAGTGAAGTCAGGAGACCAGCTGATTGAATGCAGTCCACCTTCGTTTGTGTGCCCCAGTTTCTAGCTTGGATGGAGACTGCAGTCCAATAAGAAGTTGTTAAACTGGTTATAGAAAATGTTATATCGTTTCCTGTATGCATTGGCGACGTCCTGTTAATAAATCATCAAATATATTCTATTTTTTTGCTGAAAACACAAATGTTTTATGGAAGATCTGACTTCCTGTATTTTTTTTTAACTAACAATATTCTGAGAGTCAAAATTTTGTTCACCTATAAATATATATATGTAAATAAATATATATATATATATATATATATATATATATATATATATATATATATATATATATATATATATATATATATATATATATATATATATATATATATATATATATATATATATATATATATATATATATATATATATATATATATATATATATATATATATATATATATATATATATATATATATATATATATATATATATATATATATATATATATATATATATATATATATATATATATATATATATATATATATATATATATATATATATATATATATAAATAAATATAAATATATATATATATGTACATATATATATATATATATATATGTATATATATATATATATATATATATATATATATATATATATATATTATATATATATATATATATATATATATATATATATATATATATATATAAATATACATATATCCATATATTTTTTTTAAGAATATCTCAACATAGACGAAGAAGAATGTTCAATTATGTACGTGGAAGTTGTACACTCTGAAGGTTTTTTTAATAAAAAACTTTCTTATTTCAATCATAGACGACACCGATGAAGTAACACGTGTTAGGTCTTTTAAATAAAGTATATATATATATATATATATATATATATATATATATATATATATATATATATATATATATATATATATATATATATATATATATATATATATATATATATATATATATATATATATATATATTGTATATACATATATATATATATATATATATATATATATAAAACATCCGAAATTTGAGTAGTGTGGTGACCACTAAAACTACCCAATAACTTGCCATAAGATTCGACTTCCATATTTTTCTATATTTGTATTAAGATATTATTTTTAGAACCTTCCAGAGTCCCCCACACCGCACTTTACGGCCAACCCTATGGTAGACGACTCCTAGAAATGGGTCAATGGTTGGGAATCGGCATCGCAAGAGTCTAATCCCTCTTAAAAAACAGGCCACAAGGCCTACAACAAGATGAAGAAGAAGAGAATATTATTTTAAAATTGAAGAATCCAAAAAAGGGATATATTATGAATAAAAGCTTTAAATTCTTTTTATCAGAGTTTATTATTCAAAAGACACTCTCAATGCAAACATTTTAAAAGAAAGATGTTTTGAATGAATATATGAATCAGTAATTACCATAGTACCTACAAGTACTGCAGAAACCCAATATGTTCGAAATATTAAAAATAAATACATTTATCTGTTATACATACTTATTACGAAGAAAGTATAAACCAAATATTTATTAAATAAACCAAATATTAAATAAACCAAGTATTAATATATTTTTCTTAAAATTTTGACTAATCTGATACGCGAATGAAACTAATTAGTAATTTAATTATTTTCGTCTACCGCAAATGATTTAGTTATCCCACATCCTGCAGAAAAGGTCACTTCTGGTCAGAGAAATCATAATACATCACAGTTTATGTCTACAAAACAACTTTCGATTTAATATTTATTCAAAAAAAAATACTTACATAATCGTAAATATATCGTGAAAGTGTTTTGGTTTCCGCTACTTCTCGTAACATATCTAATAATAATACAGGATGTCGAATTCTTTTCTATTTTTATTTTTATAATGCAACATAAAATTTCAGTAATAGTTCTATGTCCATATTTGTGTGTAACAAACATCTCTCTTATATTTTATATGAGAGAGAGAGAGAGTAAATTGATATGCATCACGTAAGTAATAATTAAAAATTAACATGGTGTAATGGTCAGCAAGCTCGGTTACCGTTCTGGAGGTCCCGGGTTCGATTCCCAGGGGGGTCAAATAAATATAAGTGATTTTTTTACTCTATTTTTTTTTCCATATTATCCTGGACTGGTACCTGAAGCGAAGGGCTGATCAGCTTTCCTTCATGTGTTAACCATCAAGATAACACTGCGTTTGTATGATGCAGTGCCCTATGCACCATTGGGGTTCGGATAAGGGTTTGAATGAATATTTATCAAATACCAGATTTTCACCCTTAGAACGATTTAAGATGGCGTGTTTATTATTTTTATATGAAATATAAGTGTCTCAACATATTTTTTTTATATAAAGGGTAGGTAAAAGACTGATCATCCCAAGTTTTATAACTCTGGCAGGCCTGAGATATCGCTCACTCCTTTCAACAACGTCATATATCAAAAATAGTCCATTTTTCCATTAGCCCAGAAAATGTACTATATCCCATCAAAAGAATCATATTTTTAATATTTACCCGCTTCAGGGTAGAAAATATTGTTTTTGCATTTTGAAGAAAAGGTATTGTTTCATTATTTTTTTTAATAAACTTAATATTTTTCAAATTGAGAAAAAAACTTCAGGTTATACCTAAAAAGATCTGTTACACAGTAAAAAGTTAAATAAGTGGCTTGATATTTATTTTTTTTACATTGTCTTATATTTTTGAACTTTAAAAACGTTCTCCTGAAAGTTTTTTTGATTTATGACGTTCTTGAAAGGAGTGAGCGATATGTGTATTAAAAAAATTGCAAAAGATTTTCTAGTCCAAACAGTAGATTCTATGAAAAAACGATTCCGATATATTTCATACTTCGTCAAGTCTATTCAATCGACTAACTAATGTTCCTACATCAATCGTACAAAAACGATCGGTTGAATTATAACGTTCTCACTAATATATATATATATATATGTATATATATATATATATATATATATATATATATATATATATATATATATATATATATATATATATATATATATATATATATATATATATATATATATATATATATATATATAACAAACTATTTTGAGGCTAGAATGTATTCTGCACAAAATTTAGCCTTAAACTCATCGCCATAATCTCTCATGTACTACAATCTACGATACACGTATGTCTGTCATTAAATTGTTTTTTATTTTTTAGTAAATCTTACTTATCTATGTGTGATGCAAAAAGAACCACTTTTAAATACAAACATTTGTAATTTTAACGACATAATTTTATATCATTATTTATAAATTTGTCTGCCGCCGAAAGCATTTTTATGATGGCATATTTTTAAATAATGTCATTCTAATATTGTGTATTTTATTAACTTGTAATGTTGGAATCTTAGCTAACGAAGTATTGTTTAAGGCTGCCAAAAAAGTACCCGTAATGACAGCATCTACTCATAAAAACGAGAATAATAACATTTATAATTTGCAGCGAAAAATACACACCAAAAAATAAGGTTACAACGTTTAAATAATGACAAATAAACTGTGTTCTGCCGATGCAATGAGAAGTTACAAAGTTCAAAACACAGAAATAAAATGTTTTATATTTCCTGGTTCCTAAACTAGAAAATATTCTATGCATCCGATGCATGTATAAAATATTATATACGTCCATTTGATAAAGTGGCTTATGTACCATTCATTAGGTGAAGATGGGGGGGGGGGATAAGAAGTATTATAGTTGATAATTAAATAAACTACAGAATGGTTTTCTTACAACATATTATGAAAATATCGTATGTGTAGTAGATATAACAATATTATTTTGTGGAATAAAAAGATGATTTGAATATTTAAAATAAAACACTTGTAAACTACTAATTTGAGTTTGTAACTGTAAACTCGATTTAACATGAGAAAATACAAACTGGTATTTTCAGTTTGTATTTTCACCTGTTGATGAGAACATATGAATTGTGGAAACTAGTCGAGTTTACAATTGTAAACTCAAAAAGTGGTTGTTTAAAAGTGTTTAATTTTTACATTTAAATACACAATTTTATTTATATGTAGGTACTTGAATCAAGTTTACAATTTTTTATACTGATACATGAATTATAATGATTTAATACAATGATTTGAGAACGTGTTTATCATAATTAGCGTATCATGGTGATTTAAAAACACACTTTATACGTACTTTGTTATGATCTCACAAGCAACCTGTATAAAAAAGCTATCGAATTATGTTAATACGAGTCTAATAATAATTCATATATTCCGTCAACTGCCTTTACAAAAACAAATTAAAAGTTTTTAGTACAAATGCTTCACTCCTGATAAGCTGATTTTTTACTAATTCACTTCCTGGATATAAATATTCATTCGATCAATATAAATGACAATTACTGTTCATGTGCTATTTCTCAGGAGTTATTGACTCAAAACGAACAAGTAATGAATAAATACCACCTCAAATATAAGAATTAATTTGCGAGTAATTACGAATGTTATAACGTGTCGCACTATATTTTCTGAATATATAATATGTGTGTTCATTTCAAATAATCTGATATTTTTGTAAGAAAAAAGATGAAATCTGAGCATCCCAGGGCTTACGACATGGCATTTATCTAACTTGAGTGATTACATTATACGCTTGTATAACGTTCAATATTCTTCCCAGTGTTGAACGTCCATATTGCATTAATTTTTCAAGGGTACCATGTAACATATATTCATTTTTGTTGGATTCCTTTCCAATGTTATCTGTATTCCTTTTCAATGTCTTATTTGGAAAATGTGACAAGACAAATAAATGAGCTACGTGACGGATCTTGATTGATGGATTTAAACTAAATAAACGATAAATCCTTGTACATAATAGTCAAAGATATATTTTTAAATGTTATCTGTAATTCGATAGATTTTGAATATGGCTCTTATAGAAATACTTTCGTATTAAATCGATGGATCTTGATCTCCAGTTGAGAGACCTATAACATTAATATATCATATAAATATATTATATAATAAACACATGTCGTAATACTAAAATATATTGGTACATTGGATAAATAACGGTCACCTTAGTATGCCTGATAGGCGTGCCAAAGCAGCATGGTTTACCACGCTCGGACGCACTCCGACAATCGCGATCAGTCTCATTATATGCTCACATTTCAATAGACGATATGTTATTATTTATGTTTTCAACTAAAAATCATGTCCACTGGTCCTGTATGATACCCGTATAAAAACGCAAAACGATACAGGAAAAAAATCGTCTATTATTAATTTTAGTTTCACGTAGTAAATATACCACTATTTTTATAAAATGGATTGTATAACAATATACCCACAATTGAAGCATACTAATCAAATTTCATTAATTAAGTCGGCAGTCTCTTTGTGGAAAAATCTAAACATTTATCATTAAAGTTTCACTAAGTAATTATCACTATTTTTTCAAATCTGTTGTGACATGTGTTTTGATGGAATTCGCATCATTTTAAAACACCGTAAATTATGGTGTTTGAAAATGATGCAGAATGCATCGAAACACGTGTCACAGTAGATTTTAAGAAATAGTGGTATTTACTAAGTAAAACTTAAATGAATTAAAAATGAATAGATTTTTACCACAAAGAGACTGCCAAATTAATTAATGAAATTTGATTAGTAGGTATGGTTCAACGTTCAACTGTGGGTATATTGTTATGCAATACATTTTATCACTTTTTTTATGAATAACAAACTAACTAATCATCATGCAGTTTCTTTATATGATAAGGCAAAGAGAATAGAATGCCACACCATTTTGTCTCTACCACATTCATGCAATTTATCTATATATATATATTCCCTTGATTACTACGAGTCTTGATCTACCACGCCCAAGCATATGGAGTATTTGATCTTACTAAACATTTCTCGTTCTTCCTCATTTTCAATTTATAACTAAATTTGCCTACTACATTTTTTCTCCTTTTTAACCTTTCATTCTTTCCACATGCCCAAACAAATATAAAGAATTGTGTAATACTCGTTTTGTGTTTATCACAGCCGATATAACCAGTATTTTCATTTATCATTTTCTTTTGCAAAATTCGCCTTCGTAAAAACGTCGTTTTCGTAAGTTGGTAACGAATGGCGTCACAGAAACGAATCAACACTATTACTATTACAACTCTATAAAGCAGATACATCAAGGGATATGCCCCAAAACACACCCAATGACGTAAAATTTGTTGACATATAGCGTTGTCCGTTTTTCGTTTTATTAAAATATCTTTAGTTAAAAACTTCATATCTCCCTAACTTCTTTACAGATTTTGATAAAAATGATACCGATAGTTTTGTGATTTTTCATTTTAATTTTTTAGTCAATAATAACGCATTATGAGAATGATCCATTGGACCACTGTCATTAGTCATGTTACCACCAATTAAATTACGATTAATGAAAATTACAGAATTTTCTATTGAATTCTTTTAAAATATTAGATTCTACACATTTGAGATACAGGCTCATAACTTTTAGTAACACCCTATGTATTTGTACAGCGCAAACAAGCTTTGTACACTTGTTAAAATAGTAGCACCCGTACCACATTAGTCACTGCGGAATATTATAAGACGATACACTGTGTACGCATCACGAATTTATGTACAGTAAGCCACAAAAGTGCGCAATCATTTGTTTTGCGCAAAAATTCACCATTCTTAACATGATCGAAAACCACTCTAAACTAAGGGGCCATATATCATGTTGGTACCATAAACCAAGCTAAGTCATAAAACGTCGAACCCTCTTCTAGTGGAACGGAAGGGCTGCTGACGACAATCAACAGTCCGGTTTCTCATGAGGAGTTTTACGTTTTTTTTTTCCCAGCAATGAGTAAATGCTGAAAAGTTCCTGATTAGCCCATACTAGATTATCCCTCCTACTCCCAGTAGAGATAGAAATAAAAAAAAAAAATTAAGTTAGAAGAATCAAAAATCTATAAACCTTGTACATGATAAGCAAGTTAAATGATAAAAGCAACTCCTTAAAAAAAAAACAGCATAATTTGTGTATTTTCGGTTGATTGGAGGATATTATCTGAGCAATAAACCCACCAATATACATATATTCTGAACAAGAAGCTGAATAAAGTAAATAATTGGGAATTTATCATTTCCCAGAAATTTCTTATGTAGCAGCTATTCCGAGATTTTTGGCAGTAACTGTAGTAAAATGATAATTCATCACCACATTTACTTTGCATCAAAAGCGGCCAACCTCGGGAGAAAATACATTTTTTATACATTGAAGGTTGCGGTATTGTTTTGTTCGGATAATAATACTTGTTCGTGATTACCAGTTTTTAGACCTTGTGCCGATGGAGCACGCGAATATGAAATGCGTCTCATCTTGGTGATTGCAAAAGTAATTACCATCTCGGTCACTAAATATCGCATTTTGAACGAAAAAGAGCCCCCTTTGAAATTATATAGGGCTGCAATCTTGCATCAAGGATCTCTCTCAATTCGTTCCCACGCTAGTCGAGGATGACGCCAGCACATTTACATCACTCCATAAGTCTCCAGTTTGACACATATTAAATTCGATTTATTTATTTACAACTAACATACACATTACGAACTAAAATTTAAAGCGTATACTACTACTACTACTACTACTACCATCACGCCGTTTCCCTGCAGGGGTAGGCAGAGAGGATGGAACGCCACACTCTTCTGTCCTGACATACACTCCTAGCCTCCTTCACATCCATACATCTAGTCATACACCAGTCAGACACCGCCAGATTTTAGGTTCTGATTGATCTGATCGTGCCAAGTCTTTTTCGGTCGTCCACGTTCTGTTTTCCCTCTCACATTCGCCACATATATTTTCTTAGTCATTCTCTCGCTATCCATTCGCTCCACATGTCCATACCACCGCAAAGAGCTCTTTCTATCTTTTCAATTATTCCTCGTTCAGCCTTATATTCCTTTCTTATATCATCGTTTTTTAATTCTGTCATACAATGATTTTCCACACATTCGTCTGAGGGAGCGCATTTCAACAGCATTCACTCTGCTTTCATCCTTCCTTTGCCAGTTCCATGTTTCGCTTCCATACATTAGTGTCGGTACTAGCACGCCGTTGTGAACCGTATACATTAACAAAAAATCGAAAAAGCAATTGTTAGAGATGTAGAAGAATCCCGCTTCGGAATACACCTTCAGGCACATGGAACAGATCAATATCCAGCGTGATAATGTTCAGTATAGCGGTGGCACTTCCTACAGGCAAAACCATCGGCAGGTTTGTCCTGTATAGGAATGTGAAACAATCTATGCCGAAGCTGTCTTAGGTAACTATCGGGGACATACAGACCAATGCTCTGGCTAATTTCAGGATTGTCAATCATACCGCACAACAATCGATAAAAATGCGTAATCAAATACACATTCCTTCTTATCAACACTGTTGATGGACGCAAATGCTTTCTAGATAGTAAATAACCTTAAACAAAACGATAAGTATAAAAATTTCATGGGATTTAGAGAAATAATTGATAGGTTTGTCTGCTTCCGTGGTGTAATGATAAGAGTATTTAAAAACTACGCAAGAGTTCCCGGGTTCGATTCCTATGGGGGGGGGGGGAATATATATTAGTGGTTTTACACTCTAATCTTTATTTAATATTACCCCGGACTGGTACCTCAAGCCCAGGAGTGATCACCTTGCCTTCATGTAAGTAACGATCAAGATAACACTGTGTCAATAAGATGCATTGTCCTATGCACCATTAGGTGAGGATAAGGGTTAGAGAAGGAGAAGTCAAGTTTACAGAAAAAGTGATTTTAGTGACCCGACTTGTAATTTTCAAAACAATTTCGTGAGTTTATTGAACATTGTTTTGTGATGGCGAAAAATATCGCTGAAGCCATACAGCTTGATAAACTGTATGCAGGCACTGCACTATAGAATTCAATTATTGATTTCATAAAAGTGTAATAATTTACGTATCTTTTTAATTAAACCTTTTTTTTATTTTTGAGCAAAGAAAATTGAAAATTAGTTCTTACTTTACATCAAGCATTGATGCATATTAGTTGATTATGATATGAGAAATGATAAATGACAGCTGGTATCAGGTGACCATCGAATGACAATGCAAGGTTGCTTTGGAAAGAATTTCGTTAGTATTATTTTTTGACATCTCATCAAAGATGAAGAAGAATATGGAAGTCTGGGCATTTACGGGGCTGACGACCGTCATAGGCTGGTTTAAGTGATCACTTTGCACACGTGTAACATTCACCAATTAGTGAATGTTACACGTGTGTAAAGTGACCAATTAAACCATCCTATGACGGTCGTCAGCCCCGTAAATGCCCAGACTTCCATATTCTTCTTCATCTTTGATGAGATGTCAAAAAATATTATGAAGGTGACTCCTGTTTTGGAGATAATCCAAATTTAGTGAACTAGTATTTGGACACACTCGAAATATTGTAAAATATCGTAAAGTTTAAAATTAAACGTTTAGCCTGTTTTAATAATTTATTTAACGAATTTGTATAATATTATATACAAAAGTAATTTGGCTGTCAAACAATAAAAGAATAGCGTTCCGCCTGAATGGCAGAATGAAAGCAAATTAGAAATTTCCAGTGCAAATGGTATCGATGAGTAAACGGTAGAAGTGGCATGTTTGCGATACCTCTGGCTCTTTCGCTCCGTGCCTAGGGTCTTGCGGGAGGGAGGGAGACAGACAACCAATCTGGAGTGAGACTATGTTATTCCATACGAGAGTAACGCGACACTACCATTACAATGCGCGAAGTACGTGCTACTAAATGAACCGAATTACACAATGATACTCGATTAAATTTACATTACCCGTCTTTCATAAAAAAGATTAACACAATAAGTACAGTAGGTACTTACGTGATTAATTCGTTCCGAAGCCTTTCGTGTGCGTCGAAAAATTTTTTTTTTTTTTATACGTATATAGTATGTATAATATGCACTTGCTTCAGTGTACTATACATATCGCTCACTTCATTAAAAAAACTTGATTTTTCAGGAGAACGTTTTTAAAGTTTAAAAATATAACACAATGTTTTAAAAATAAATCAAGCCACTTTTTTTAACTTTTTACTGTGCAACAGATCTTTTTAGGTAAAACCGGAGGTTTTTTTTCCATTTGAAAAATGTTCAGTATATTAAAAAAAATAATTAAACAATACCTTTTCTTCAAAATGCAAAAACAACACTTTCTGCCCTGTAGCGGTTAAATATTACGTTAAAAATATGCCGCTTTTGCTGGGATATACTACATTTTCTGGGCATTCCGAAAACATGCACAACTAACAAATTACAATTTTTGTTTTATGACGTTCTTGTAAGGAGTGAGCGATATGTGTAATCATCGTGATGAGTGTTCGTTTCTCGATTATGGCCGCATTGTAAATTGAGTCACGCGTCAGAGAAAAAAAATGTCACTGTGCTCTTGTGCATGTATTGAAAATTTGATATATGTCCAGGAAATCCTAAATCCTCATAAAAATACAAAAAAATATTAAAATTGTTCGATGCCAGCGGAAAATTTTATGATATAAAAAAAAATTATAAAAAAATTCTGTCTTAAATAGATTTATTAATATATCAAACAAAGTATGTACTTTCGTTAAAAAAAAATTAAATCAAGGATTTATTGGAAAATTCATCAAATACAAAACTATCAAAATAGTGTGAGACGAGTTCATCTTTAAACCGAGTATTTACTATCATATTAATTAATATGTATGAAGTGCACTAACGTTGGGATTTTTCATGTTATAACTTACAAAGTAATATTGTAATAAAATCATTTTACATCGTATTACAACTTAATTATATTATCAACCGGTTTCGAACCATACAACAGTTTCCTTAAGGCAAATAATACTTAGTAATGAGGAAGAAGATAAACTAATTGACATTATTGTTATAATTATTATTTTAAATATGTTGAGATTATAAGTACGATAAAATAAGATATTTGAAATATGAAAACGTTATGTTGTAAGTAAATAATTAAAATAATATTTGGTTAATTTTTAACGCTAATAATTTATAATTTTTTTACGAAATTACGTGCAATTAGTCGTTTGCACTCTACAGAAAAAGAAAGTAGGATTATCACTTGAAGGAAGAAGGCTTTAAATTTACGAGGATAATGAAATAAAAAATATTTTATTGGAGAAGATGGGAGATTTGATTAAGGATGAGTCTTCAGTTATGATCGAAACTGGTACAATTCTGGATTATCCTTAAATGAGAAGACAAACGGTTATAGTCAATGAGTCCTTTCTACTGCAAAGGTTTCGGTCCCCAAACTTGGTGCCAATTTGTCGTCGGAGTTCAAAGAGTTTTCTTTACTCGACTCGGAAGCTAGCATAAGTGTGGATCTCCAACGCTAAGTTAACTTAGTAACTAACCATCACGCCTCTTCGCCACAGGGGTAAGCATAGAGAATAGGAAGCCACACTAATACATCTTTGCACTCACAGGCTTCCAAATTCATGCATCTCCTCATACGCCCATTATGCCGACTTCTGACCTGACCGCAAGTATTTGACATACCTGATCATGCCATGTTTTTCTCTGCACCTTTTTCCTAAAATATTATTCATATTTATTTTTACTATTATTTCGCCATTCATTCGTTCCACATGTCCAAACCATTTCAACACACCTATCTTAATTTTTTCGACATTGCTTTTCTAAGCTTTGCATTATTTCCGTATTTCACCATTCGAACATCTATCGTACATCGATTTGCCGCACATTCGTCTGAGGGATCGTATTTTCACTGCATCCAGTCTATTCATCCTTCTTTTGCCAACTCATATGCTTCATTTTCATATATCCCTCACTCCTTTCAAGAACGTCATAAATCAAAAAACTTGATTTTTCAGGAGAACGTTTTTAAGGTTGAAAAATATAATATAATGTATTAAAAATAAATATGAAGCCACTTACTGAACTTTTTACTATGCAACAGATCTTTTTAGGTAAAACCTGAAGGTTTTTTCTCCATTTGAAAAATATTTATTATATTTTAAAAAAATAATTAAACAATACCTTTTCATCAAAATGCAAAAACAACATTTTCTGCCCTGTAGCGGGTAAATATTAAGTTTAAAATGTGCCTCTTTTGCTGGGATATAATATATTTTCTGGGAATTCCGAAAACATGCCCAACTCAAAATTCATGATTTTTGATTTATGACGTTCTTGAAAGGAGTGAGCGATATTAGAGTTGAAACCAGAACACCGTTGTGATACTGCCAGTTTAGCTTGAGTAAATACTTACAACATTTTAAATGTGTGTCCAAATACTTGTTCACAAAATCTGGATTATCTCCAATTGCAGGAGTTATTTTCATACTATTTTTTTATATTAAAGATGAAGAAGAATATGGATGTAAATTATCTAGTCAAATTATAATCTTGAACAATAAAAATGAAAATTATATTTTCTGGCGTTTCTCATGTGTGTGATTATAATCCAGGATTCGGACTTCACATACTAATAAAAGAGTTTCTGCTCAATTAAAAGCTTCTTTTCATCTCACCAATAGATGTCTCTAGTGAAGTTCTAGTGATTCAAAAATAATGTTTCATAATTGGTTCACATAAGTATATAGAACTTCCAAGAATTTGAGTAGTGTGGTTTTCACTAATGAATAGAATTGGTGAATGTTACAAGTGTGTAAAGTGATCACTTAAACCAGCTTATGACGGTCGTCAGCCTCGTAAATGCCCAGACTTTTATATTCTTCTTCATCTTTAATGAGATGTCAAAAAAAAGTATGTGTAAAAAACTTGATTTTCCAGGAGATCGTTTTTAAAGTTTAAAAAAAAATGAAATGTATTAAAAATCAATATCAAGCCACTTATTGATATTTTTACTGTGCAACAGATCTTTTAAGGTAAAACCTGAAGGTTTTTTCTCCATTTGAAAAATATTAAGTTTATTTTTAAAAAATAATAAAACAATACCTTTTCTACAAAATGCGAAAACAACCATTTCTGCCCTGTAGCGGGTAAATATTTACTTAAAATTATGCCGCTTTTGCTGGGATATAGTACATTTTCTGGGCATTCTGAAAACATGCACAACTGAAAATTGACGATTTTTGATTTATGACGTTCTTGAAAGGAGTGAGCGATATGTGGAAGAATTTTGACACCCCTATGATGAGTGTCACTGATGCATTAAAGACAGATTGTCTCATGTTATATTTTAAAAATATATTTAATAAGACTTTAAGTATTCTTTTTAAAGCCCTTATCCGCACCCTATGATGCACAAGGCACTGAACCATATAAACGCAGTATTATCTTGATCGTTAACACGTGAAGAAAGAGTGATCAGCCCTCCGATTCAGGTACCAGTCCATGGTAATATTAAATAAATATTAGAGTGAGAAATCATTTTATTTATTTGACACCCCCTGTGAATCGAACTCGGGACTTCCAGCACTGTAGCTAAGGTTGCTGACCATTACACTATTAAGTTAATTATTGTTTTCATCTTGATTATGCTGGCCGTTGAAATAAGACAAGGATGTATTTATGATTTGAAGAAAAAAGTAAAAAAAAATACATGCTTGGAGTTTTGAAAATAGTAAATAATAAATAATACATATTATTTTTTGACATCTCATCAAAGATGAAGAAGAATATGGAAGTCTGGGCATTTACGGGGCTTACGACCGTCATAGGCTGGTTTAAGTGATCACTTTACACACGTGTAACATTCACCAATTCTACCCATTATTGACAACCACACTACTCAAATTCTTGGAAGTTCTATATATATGAACCAATTTAGAAACCTTGTTCATGAATCACTAGAACTTCACTAGAGACATCTATTGGTAAGATGTAAAGAAGCTTTTTACTAAGCAGAAACTCTTATATTAGTATGTGAGATCCGAATCCTGGATTATAATCACACACATGAGAAACGCCAGAAAATACCATTTTCATTTTTATTATTAAGCTTATAATTTGACCAGATAATTCTTCATCTTTGATGAGATGTCAAAAAATAATATGAAAATAACTCCTGTAATTGGAGATAATCCAGATTTTGTGAACAAGTATTTGGACACACTCAAAATGTTGTAAATAAATAATACCTTTATCGAAAAGCGTCTTTCTAGATCATTTGTACTTACAGACCGTTCGTATTTAGTATTGTACATAGTTAACTTTCTAAATATGGTGACGCGAATACCGTCGACACCTTAGTAAATAATAATAAATAAGACCGTGTCAGTCATTCTACAAAATAACGTTCCGTTTTTTTTAATTGATTTTTACACACTGCGTACAAATAATATTTTACACATTTTACCAATCAATCATTTATTTTAAAATTATACCTGTATATGAACAAATAAAAAAAATGTGACCTCATACGTAATACTTCATACTGCGCAATAGAGCTCTACTGACGAGTGAACGGTGTTATTAAAACTGAGTTTTATAATTTGTAATCGGTAAGTTTATCGTTTTCAGTAATAACTTCACGGTGAATTCTGAATGTTACGATACAAAAAAATTAGTCAACTTTGCTATACGTTGTTACACGTCGTGTCAAGCTAGTATGAGTATGGATATATGGTGTAGGCCAGGGCTGTCCAAAACATGGCCTTCAAGCCACATGCGGCCTGCGGCTTGTATTTGTGCAAATACTAAAAATTCCATTTACAAAATTCATTCCATAAAACATTATTTGTGTAGGTTCTCACCAAAAAGTTACATTTCCGACATTGCACAAAAAATTACTTAAATGCAAATCTGTTCTGTTAGCAGTATTCTATCGAAATCTTAATTAAAGTAGCGACAAAACGTGACCGATCCTGTGTTAGATCAATATGGAATCATTAAATCGCACAAAAACGAAACAATTTTACAAGCCACAATTCCTGATGACTTAATTATGAATAATTTATAATGGAAATGTAACGTTTTGGTGAGGACCTCCACATTTTATTTTTATGGCATCCCTATTAATGACTGAAATATTTAATCATATGGTAACAAATTTTCCGTCCATATTATTAACTGCCCTACACAAACGAACGTATGTGGTGATGTGATACACGCGGTTTTTCTTCACCAATCCGCGCTAACCCGTATGACCTGCGCGCACAAGAAAAGATATCTGTTCCAAAAATATTTAATGCGTAATGGATAAACTGACAAAGGTTTCATACCTGTCAATATTTTGTGACAACGAACGTTGTGATTTTTTGCTTGTTTATAAAAAAATATGGCTGAAAATAACCCGGAGGTAGGGTGGTTTAGGGGACCCTCGTACTATGTGTTTGGCTTGTTTGTCAGACGGGAGTGACGTTTCAGTGGCCCTCCAATATCTAGTTATTTGGATTTTCCCGGGATCGTATCCGGATTGGACAGCCCTGTTATAGATAAAGCCCCTCAAAGTAGTATTTAACGAAAATGGTGATATAAACGAATGAATTATTTACAACATTTTCAGTGTGTCCAAATACTTGTTCACAAAATCTGGATTATCTCCAATCACAGGAGTTAATTTCATATTATTTTGACATCTAGTGAGGTTATAGTGATTCAAGAATAATGTATCAAAATAAGTTCACATATATAGAACTTCCAAGAATTTGAGTAGTGTGGTTGTCAATAATGCTTAGAATTGGTGAATGTTACACGTGTGTAAAGTGATCACTTAAACCAGCCTATGATGGTCGTCAGCTCCGCAAATGCCCAGACTTCCATATTCTTTTTTATCTTTGTAAAGATGTCAAAAAATAATATGAATGAATTATTATTATTATTTTTAACTCCTTAGCCATTCCCGTCTTTTTTCCCCTTTCATACATACCAATCCTTCTCCATTTTCATTTTCATATATCAGTTATAACCCTTCATCCTGTGCTCCTTCACGTACGTCATCATAATCTCATCAAACATGTTCCACTCCTAGGTTCATGGATGTTCAAGTTTCCACTATACCGATTTGATGTCCTATGCACCATTGGGTGCCGATAAGGGCCAGAATGAAATGAATTTCTCTGTATCATAATTCCTAATATCAAAGGCGCAAATTTATTCCACTCCATATCTTAGAATTTGGTTAGTAGAACTAATCACGTAGCTTTACG
>NW_028280822.1:2210000-2310000 GCF_059751285.1 Brachycentrus maculatus | reverse complement strand
TTTACAGGGCTCACGACCGTCATAGGCTTGGTTAAGTGATCACTCAACCAATCTGATGACGGTCGTCAAGCCCTATAAATGCTCAGATTTCCATATGCTTCTTCATCTATGTTGAGATGTCAAAAAAATCATGTGAAACTGAACTGTTTTAGTGGATTTTAAAGTCAATAGTTTCATATCACTTTACCAACATACCGATACATAGTGGCGTGCACAGAGAATGAATTAGGATAGGAAGTAAGGTAAGCAAGGTATTACTTACTAGGGTAGGCAGTAAAGGTAGGTAGTAAGGTAAATTGTTACAACTTAGTATGGTAGAGTAGGTACTAGTTGCGTTTTTATAACGCAACTAGTACCTACTCTTTTTTTTACTACTTTATTTTCACGGGTAAGTTAGGATAGGCACTGCTTTTCTGCCTATATTGAAGGCACTCCCTTGCCGATACATATTAGTGAGGAAGAATATTGTCGTTATGTATGTGCGTATTGTGTAATGACTTTCTTTGTCTCGCCGCAAACGCAGTAGTAACCGCTTTATGTCGTTTTTGAAAATGAATATATAACAATGATATATTATACCTTTGCATTTCAGTTGAAAGGTTCTCCATATCGACGTCGGAGTATTTATTCGTGCCAAGTAATAAAATAAGTAATTTGTTTTGGGCGGTTTGCTTTTTGGTTACATTGGTCAGTCTTGCGGTTTATTTCGTTCCTCGTCACACTGCATAAAGACATACTATCGTTGTTATGAATGTCCAAAGTCTGAAACCTATCTGACGTTTTAATGCGGTACCTTTTTCTGAATTTATGCCATCTCATGTTCGTTCCGTGTTCTGGAATCGCTTATGGGAGCTTTGTTTTGTTGGCTTTCTGTTTATATTTTGGCTTCCATAAAGGTGAGTTGAAACCAATGGATTATTTAACTCTTACAGGAACCAATGATTTAATTTTATCGTGATCGTTCAACTAACGAATAAAATGAATTTTAGAGTAAAAATTTATGACAGCTACAATGTTGGTGGTTGTACGATATTTTAATTGTAACCAAACTTGTTCACAAATCTGGATGTTTTCCAGGAGTTATTTTTACATTAAGACATCTCAACAAAGATGAAGAAGAAGTCTGGCTCTGTAAATACTTATGACCTGTCATAGGCTGTTTTTTTCTCTTTTTCTTTCCCCTTTTGCACCCTGTTTATAAATGCGGGTAAGGGATTCTTAAGCTTTTAATATAATGCTTTCCAGTATGCATTATGTGGGAGAAAAAAAAAACAGGGTAGAGCAGCGTTCAGCCGCTTCACTCCACTACATCTAGCTCCATAGTAAATATTTGTCATAGTTGTTCTACAATTCCCGGCTCCGACGTTTATCCTCCTTCATTGTAGTTTTTCATCTCCATAACTATACTTTCCAGGTAGTCCATGTACAACTTGGTGACGACTCCGCTTCTTAGCATCTCCTGCGGGTTCAGGCAGTCGATGTTGTGAGTATCACACTCCAATTGGAGAATCCACCTTTTTCGCTCAAACATTGGGCAAGATCTCTGTACCTGTTCCACAGACTGAGCAGTGGTGCCATCACATGGGAAGCATGGATCAGGATGAAGCTCGAAACGGTTTGGATAGAGTGTAAATGTATACATGTCCAGTCAACAGTCATGTCCAGTCAGTCATAGGCTGGTTAAGTGATCAACTTACACACGTGCAGCATTCACCATATTCACTTATGTTTGTAAGCCAAACTACTAATTTTTTTGGAACTCCTAGATATTTTGATCAATCTCATGACATTGTATATGTGAACTTTATAAAATTAAACCACTTTGTTTTAACCACTTTTTTATTATTAGTACGCTTTAACCAACCGGTTTCGACAAGAACTTTCTCATCACCAGGGCTTATTAAATTCTAAAATATTAAAATACTCATGGTTAATTACATTCCCTTGCCAAAACTTCCACACACTCCGTACACCATATGAAATAATAATAATAATAATAATAATTTGGATAATTTGTATAGCGCCATTTTCGTAAAATAATACCTCAAGGGCGCTTATAAAGACATAGATAATAATAATAATAATAGGATGATGATGATAATGATATACAAAAAAATAAATGGATTAAAACGTCGTCAATCGGTCTCGGGCCGTCGAGTCTGGAGCGGGGAAAAGATGACAAATTAAAACGCCTTCCTCTTGATCCTATGGGCTGGAAAATGGCCAAGGTGTTGGGCAGGACGCCTTCTTGAGCGATGGTCGTCACGCTGGAGGGCAGCTTGTTGAGCTCCTCGTCATTGTGGATGGCCAACTTCCAACTTCCAGACTAGCACAGTCGGGTTCAACACAGTTCAAACGGGACTTCGCTTTTATCCTCTTTTGACGCCTTTCCGTTATCCGTTGATTGTTTTGTCTCTGAGGTTTTCGTAGTTCGATTTCATCAAATTTAACCGTTTAAGCACACGTTCTAGGATCGTTATTGTCTTTGCACATTTTTATTGCAGTCATTTATTCCCGAGAAGGTAGGGGTTTCAGATGAATACACTATGGTCGTAACGTACCCTTAAGGGACTAACACAAAGCACTTTTTAACGCCCGATGGCCACATGTGTTCATTCGGCACAGATTCTTAGAAATACACTACACCGTTTAGGACCGCATTGCTATATTGAACGACGCAATGATATTCTTGATGCACTTTCATCAGTTAACAGCTAACCTTTGTAAAATTATAACTTTTAACCATTTCAAGTTAACACCAATCACAATATTTATAGATGAGCAAAAAATTGCAGACTTGAGATGTAAATGTTAGGAGAAAATTAAATAAATGATGGAGCGTGGTTCCTCAGCAGCCGCGTCGGGCGCTCGAGGAACCCACACTGCTATGATTTAAAAATAAAATAAGATTTAAAAACTCCTCAATGTTATTTTTATTGTACATGTGAGTTCACAACAGCCATCTATGTTGGATTAAGGAAAGGTTTTATTAAGCAGAGACTCTTTTATTTGTATGCAAGATCCGAACCCCAGATCCTATTTTTCATACTGAGACCGCCTGAAAATATGATTTTCAATTTTGTGTACCTTATAATTAGACCAGTAAATACTCAAAATGTTGTAAATAAAATAAATGGTGAATATTGAACTTGTGGAAAGTGACCATTTAAGGTTTTGAGCCCTGTAAATACCCAGACATCCATCTTCTTCTCCGTCTGTATTGAGATGCCAAAATGTAAACATTTTTATTGTTTTTAAATACTTTCAAAACAGCTTTTTCATTAAAAATAATAACTAAAAGCGTGTTTGATTAACACATCACTGCAAAAACGACAAATAAGGCCTGATAAAATGAACATAACATATAAAAAAATATTAAATGAGTTATATTACGTTGCTCCAAGCCGACATGCCACATTACCACACACATGACAGGCACAGTTGTGCAAACTGAGTAAAAAATAAACAAACCAAGACATTTTCCTACAAAGACACAAAAAAATGGATGTTGGCTAAAAACAACTTAAAAGAAGCGTTGAATCGCAGTGTATATCATAAAGGTTTCTGCCAATATATTTTTTTAAATTACATTAACCATTCATTTTGCCGAAGAAAAAGCAGGCACAAGATGTTTTGAATTAAAGAATTGAATAATTTATAAAGTATGCACACCTATATCGAAATCGATAACAGGTCATAAGCGTTGTAAATGCCCAGACCCCCATATTCTTCTTCTTACGTCGAGATATCAATAAAAAAAATCTCGATATAGGTATGCATGCATTAGAGTTTATTTTATATATTTTTTATTTGACCACTAACATTGTGATTTACCATCTTATAATCAAAATTTAACTATGTTTTAAAACCACTTTGAATATTTATACTGATTTAATAACAAAATTACAATTTAATTTAATTAATAATGACGTCATCTTAATTTTTGACTTATCCCCTATCTCTGATTGGCCGATATGGGTCAGAAGGCAAGTTTCATGAATATAGCGGAATTTGAAATACAAAGCTGTTTTTAAGTATTTTTGGCAGGGTTTTCAGGTAAATAAATATTTTAAACAATTAAACCTACAATTGGCCTTCCGATAGAGTATATATTTTAAAATCTTATAAAACTGGATCTGGTGCATTTTGGAAGTAGGTGACACATGTATAGGTATATATATATATATATATATATATATATATATATATATATATATATATATATATATATATATATATATATATAATTATATATATATATATATAAATATATATATAAATATATATATATATATATATGTATATATATATATATGATATATATATATATATATATATATATATATATATATATATATATATATATATATATATATATATATATATATATATATATATATATATATATATATATATATATATATATATATATATAAATATATATATAAATATATATATATATATATATATATATATATATATATATATATATATATATATATATATATATATATATATATATATATATATATATATATATATATATATATATATATATATATATATGTATATATATATATATATATATATATATATATATATATATATATATATATATATGCATATGTGTGTGTGTGTGTGTGTGTGTATGTATATGTACATACATTACACATTTACCAATAAAGAGAACGGTAGTGCTCTGGGAGCTTACTGGACGCGTGAAATTTCAATTATTTTGCCCGCGTTCTTTCCGAGAATAAGAGGCGAGTGTATAATATTTTTTCATGGAAATGAATTATGTACCTTTGTTGATTTTCGTTGAGCGCATATCGGTACACAATGTTAATCGTGTAGTATAGGGCCAGATATGCTAATAGCTCTCTCCACACCAGCTTGTATACACTACCGCGCCATCTGAAAACAAAAAGATAATTTTTTTATATTCTCAATATTATTAATATTATTTTACTTTTAGTCCATTATTTGATTCAACATCGGTTAAGCAAGTTTCGTCAATATCCAATTCATACTTCGCCCATTCCCTTCAACCTACGAGTATATAAACCAGTAGTTTTGTAAGTTATATTCCTAGTGCATGTTAGGCCTCAGTTCTTAGTGCATATTTGTGCTGCAACCCCTAGTGCATGTTTGTCTTCGGGTCGACCAAAATCGCGTATGTTAAACATTTTGTGTAGTTTTAAGTGTGTAAATAGTGCTATGGTAGTGAAGGGTAGTATTGTTTGCATGCTGTGGTAGTGATTGTCCTGACGAAGAGACGGGTACGTCTCAAAACCGATAGATAGTACTTGAACATTAATAAATATATAAATTACAAATTGATGATAGTAAGGAAGGCAAAGGAAAATGTATGATGGACAGTAGTGATTCTAGATAGTAATGTCTCGTATGAATATAATACTTAAGGCTGAGATCTCGAACGTTCAAATTATAACGCGATCGGTTGCACTAGGGGCTAGACGTCATTACGCGCTTATTATTTTTTTAAAGAATAAACATATTTTGTAATTTGACTTTTTTTAGATAATGTATTGGAAAAAAACATTTTTTTAAATATCTTAACATTCAATAACCCTTTTCTTTTTAACATCTTATGTTTATTTCGATGTGAAAAATATTTTGTACAATACAATACAAAACGGTGTTTTCAGCAATAACAAAAAACAATTAAGTACGTCAAATATTATAGTTTTTGAGAAAATTTAGTTGCTATTTATCGGATATTGGATATTTAATTCATAATATTTTAATAATATATGTAAATATTCTCATCTTGGACCATGTTTCGCATTGATGTGTCGCAATATTTTTTTTTTGAAACTTATCTACGAAATAATAAAAACTATACGAATATTTACAATAGACGATAAACATCTGTTTTATATCAGTGTTCTCCAATTATAGATCTGGTGGTCCATTACAATGGATGGATAACTTGTTAACTACGTAGAGTAGATAACTTTATCATTATTTTTGTACATTCATTTTAATTACATTCGTGTTGTGAGGAACTAAAGACTACAGATTTTAAAAAAACTTTATAACTGTTTTTTTTTCTTTAACCAAATGTAATGTTCAAGTTACTTGCACAAAGCAGTTATTAGTACGCTTTAATTTCACTTTGGAATCGTTGCCCAGAGATGAATCAGTTTATATATGAATGTAAACAATGAAACTTCTGGATGAAACAGATTATCTTTTTTCCAAAAATAATCGACTCGGCATAGATACAAAATTGTTTGAATAATTATTTAATTTCATCCAATAGTAAAAAATGGCGCAGTTTTTTAAATGTTAATTTTTTTGTTTATTTTTGATACCTTATTTAATTTATGTTGCAAAGAGAAACGAGAATAACAAAGCACACTAAACCATTTTGTTTCCGCATAAATTAAATTGTATTAAAACTGCAATATTATTTTTTTTAATATACATTTTACGTGACAAGGTTAATAAATAATAAGCAATAAATTAATTAAAATAAAGTACATATATTGAATACCTAAAAAAAAATCACGGGTTAATTACTTGCACCTCAACACTTTTTCTTTCAACACTGGATGTCATGTTATGCGCATGGTGTAAAAGGAGGTAGACAGTAAGCAAATAGCATTTATTTATTTAAACTGTAGGTACAGAAAACAAATAAATACATTGGCTGGCTTTTGGCTAAAAAGCAATATCTTACAACCAACCAAAAACAGACCAGTGGTATTGATCAAAACGTTTGATACCATATATAGCTGTTTGCAATCAGAGGGCAATCAGACAATAAAACATTAAAAAAACATAAACATAAAAAAACGTAAATTACAAATTGATATTTAAAAAAAAAACATAAATCACAAAAGATGATAATAAGGAGGGCAAAGAAAAAAAAGGAGTTTAGGGAAGCAGGTAGAGGGAAAAACTAAGGAAGGAGGTTTGATGGACGACTAATTTACTAGTTAGTCGATTTTTTATAACGTTGCATACATTTAGTTAAGTTAACTCCGAGAGATATTTTCGTCGCTCAAAATAAACAGTTTTAGTCGTGGTATTTCTGGCATAGTAACCCTAAAAGTCGTGGTACCCGAAGGGTCAATTTAAAATGTATAATCAGATTTGTAAGTATACGAACAATACGTGTACATGAAATTTTGGTGTGTATTACCTTTACACACCAAAATTTGTATCGCGTCGTTAAGGAAAATGCTCCTATGAATCCGTCCCCGTTCAGGCATAAATCGGTAAAAAACATACATGGCGAATTTTCAAATGCCTTGTGTTTTATTTTTCGTCTCGAGTAAAAATGCGTGTGGAGTGGTTAGATCAATATTTATACTTTCCTTTAAATATAAATATGTAGTAGACTGACCGCCACATAACCTTTCCCAAACTAAGACTTAAAAAAATATCTGTGTCATATGTAGGTATGTAAATGTGTTAAATAACGCGTTTTATTGGCTTATCTCTTGGCAAAGAGTTCACAATTTACCTGTCAGTGCGTTTCTAACTCCGAAGTGGCCGTACGATTGTTTGTTTCAAGAAAAATACAGTGACCATCCCTGATTTACTGCATACATGTTTGTTGTTTGTTTTACATTTTAGTACTTTTTTATACTGCATTATTTTTATTATGTCTAAAATATATCAAAAATTTGTATTTCCACTACATATGTTTGATTCATTTTTCTCAATGAGATATTTTCGTATTTTATTAATTTCACTTCATTATTTCTTACTATTTCCTGTTTTTCCTAAATTTACTATGTTTGGTCCATTTTTATTTTTTATGATTTTTATAAAATAAAAATGTACTAGCATGAACTGAAATGATTCATTAAAATGTTTCTTTGCCCTGGATCTTTACTTATATCGTCTACGTTTTTATATTATACTAAACGCATCTCTCAAACTAAAAATCAGACATCTGTTACACTGTTGCTATAGTTTCCTGGTGCCAATTTTAAAATAAAAAATTCGAGTAAACAATGTTTAAAATAAATTATAACATATTAGCATTTTTTCACCATGGTCACTCTATGAGGTTATACAATATGCCGATGTTGATATCATAATTAGCATATCCCTATGTTCACGCCTTCCTTTTCAAAGAAGCTTATAACAAGATCAAAACCTTTATTTTATGAGAAATTTCTGAAACTATTGATGTTGAAATAGTATTTGTCACACAATTATCAACGTCTCGTGTCATGTTAAGGCTAGGCTACAGTTATTTATCAGTCTACCGAGATGTGAATGGGATTATTTCAACCGTTGTCTTTACAAGTTGATCATTATTTTCAACCCTCAACCCTCCTCTGGGAATCGAACCCGGGATTTCCAGCGCTGTAGATAAACACGCTAACCATAACACCACGGAGGCTGACAATTTAGACAATATTATAAATTAATTGTTAAATCGTTAACTTAGTAAATAAACATCACTTAATATAATGTAATTAAAAATATACCCTCACGCCCCACACCCCATCACGCCGCTTCCCTGCAGGGGTAGGCAGAGAGAATAGAACGCCTCACCACTCTGTATTTGCACACATTCTTCGCCTCTTCCACGTTCATGCATCTCCTCTTTTTTTATAGAATATTTACATTTATTTTATTTTATTTTATTCTTTTATTTGTTCAAGAATTGTACAGCTTTTACAGTTACATTAATAAAAAATAAAGCCAATTAAACACTGCCACATTTACGTTATAATAACTATTAAAACGTTAAGAGATATTTTTTTCTTAAAAAGAGTGAGAGTGTGTGTGTGAGTAAAGGAGTAAAAAGGTATACATAAAAAATAGAATTTGCAGGAAGGAAAAGGAAAGGAGAGGAATTAATGAGAGTGTTGTATATACAATATTATTAATTATATTATATTTAGTCATGTTTACTAAGTTAATGGTTTGATAATTATTATTGATATACGGAAAAAACTAAACTAAAGAACAAGATTCAAGGTTCTTGGAACGAGTTTTACGAAATGTTGCAGAAAGAATGTTGTTTCGGTTTTTTTTCATCTTCATGGAGAGATCCGTTTAAAGGTGTCTGGCGTTGTTCGACAGGTGATACACGAGTCGGGTTGCATAACTTTTGCGTTTAGTTGGCTCGGAATAATTACACCAAGCACTTGAATCGTATGACTGATCACCGTATACCATCGTGAGATTTGCGATCAAGATAATGCTGTCTAATTATTGTTTATTGAAATAAGAGTTATATGTGTGTATTTATGTACAAACACATACAAACACATACACACACACACACACATATATATATATTTATATATATATATATATATATATATATATATATATATATATATATATATATATATATATATATGTTTATATAAATATATATATGTGTATATATATATATATATATATATATATATATATATATATATATATATATATATATATATATATATATATATATATATATATATACAGCCTATATATATATATATATATTCAGCCTTCCGCTTCAGGTACCAGTCCAGGGTAATATTGAATAAATATTAGAGTGAAAAAATCACTTATATTTATTTGACCCCCCCTGGGAATCGAACCCGGGACCTCCAGAACGGTAGCCGAGCGTGCTGACCATTACACTATGGAGGCGGACAAAATCCATGTTGTTATCGACGGCATTAGTATATCTGATGATGTCGGCAAAGACGAAACCCGTTCACTGGACAAATAAAGTAAAAGTAGATAAAATAAAATAATAATGCTAATTATACGAAATAAAAAGACACAGGTACACAGTAACATATATTTTTTTGATATTTGCATCATATGTATGCATTAGTTAAATATTATTTGGCAAATATCACTTCCCAAAATACACTTTTGATTGATATCTTTAAATGTGATGGGAAAATAGAAATCTGGGTATAAACAAGGCTTACGATCCGTTATCGGCTGGTTTTACATTATTTATACACTTGTGTAACGTTTATTATTCTGCATTATTCAACGCATGCGTCGCTTTGATTTCTGGTTATAAATTTATAGTTAGTTGTATTCCAACTAGCATATAAAACGGTGGTGGTAAAAAGAACATGATGTATACAAGTCAGCCGACGGCAGGTCGTTAGTCCTGTAAATACCCTCGCATTCATATTCGCTTATCGAACAAATTTACTCTGTCTCTCGTTTATTAAATGGTGTTTTAAACTTTTTTCGTAATATGTATTTTTTAAAATTTATACTCGGTTTGTTTAAGGCCATGTATTTATAAAATCGCATATTTGTTTTCACTAAATCCAGGCAACATTTTACGTAAATGAATGATTTCTTAATAAACGTTTTTTCGTGAAATTAGTTGTTTTCCGAAAATAATTATATTGTTTTGAAAACAAAAGAGTGACTCAAAAGTAAGGAATTAAAAAAAGTACATTTATAAAAATATTTCTTCTAATAAACAAAAGAGTATCCAATAAAAATTATTTAACAAAAAAATCGAGTGTAAGGACACGTCTAGCCATGAGTGCGGTTCTGCGCATTTTGATTTGAACGCTTGTGATCTGAAGGACGCAGACCCCCAGACAGAACTTCAAAAAGGTGAAAAGATAGCTGGGAATCAACATCCCAAGAGCGACAAGCGGATTCACAAAAAGATGATTAGGATCTAAAAAAAAAGAAGAAGAGATCTGGGCCTTAAATCTCTTTTGCCAAATACCCTATCTTGAATGTCATATCACTATCTAACCACTGTCGACGTTCTACCAAAAGAGAATGCACTTTTTCGAATTGACGTCCAAAGCCGCATTGTATTTCAAATATTTGCATTGATGAGTGTGCTCATAGCACGGAGTTAAAAACAAATAAATATTGTGTGATGACTAACTATTGGAAAGTAAAGAAACTCTGCCTAGGTAACTTCAACTGAGACTAACCTAATCTCACGCGACCCAATGACCTATCGCTGTTTTTTTCGTTAAATATTTCCAAAATTATATTATTTATTGATTCGGCATTAACATTGTGGAATGACATGTTGATTTATTTAAAATTCAACACTTGTATAATAGCACTTATTAAGTTTTATTTCATTACATACTAGTTTCGAAAACTACAGCTGTTTTCATCGACAGGTGATTGTTTTAACAATTATCGTTATAACAATCGTTAAGTCGCAACTCGATTTTCTCTAAACGCATTTTTTTTCTTAATACACCATTTATGCATAAACAAAATAAGTTTTTGTTCGAAATAATTGCATACATTACATAAGTACATGTATATGGTTTTGAAAAGAAAACAGTTATTGAAAGGTTAGGAGCATTTAATTTTTTTTTAAACGCGAGTGAAGAGACGTGTGACCTCTCCGGTGGTCGGCCGATGATTGCATTCTGTGTTTGCGTTGTATCCCCTTAATATCCCACCGAATATGGTCGCTGCTGTCCTGTCTATATGGAAATGAGGGTCGCTGAACCACATACTCGTAATTCGGTTCAGCTGACACTTCTTTGTTTTGCTTTAAAAGTTGTACGAACATTAAGAAGGAAAAAAATCAATATTCTGTTTATCAATGCAGTGATTCATGTAACTTTGATGTAAATTTGATTATCAACAGGACCTGAGTTCTGTCAGCCTCCGTAGTGTAATGTTCAGCATGCTCGGCTACCGTTTTGGAGGTCCCGGGTTCAATTCCCAGGGGGGACAAATAAATATTAGTGATTTTTTTCAATTTAATATTTATTCAATACTATCCTGGAATTGGTACCTGAAGCGGAGGGCTGATCACATTTCCTTCATGTGTAAACGATCAAGATAACACTGCGTTTATATGATGCAGTGCCCTATGCACCATTTGGGTGCGGATAAGGGTTTGAAGAAGATCTATCGTAGGCTGGTTGTGACGACATTAAACATTATAACATTCTACGCACAATTGAATCATACTGTTAATATTTCTGTTTGAATGTGATTTTCTTATGAATACAAAAAAAAAATCATTTAACCATCTTCATGCGTTTAAAGGTAAATAAATTTACATTTTAAATTAATGATCAATAATTCCTTTTTTTTGCATTGTCATACTAAGTCGTGTTAGAAGGAAGTTGAGTGTATACATACGAGTATTCTTAAGGCCCTGTATTCGATAAATCGCAACTTTCTCCAAATCCAGGTAACATTTTACGTACCTAATTGATATTTTTCTCAAAACACCGTTTTTGCATTGAATAAATAAGTTTTGAAAGGCAAAGACTCAATGAAAGGGTAGAAAAAAATACTAAAACATTTCCTCTCTATAAAGTCTAAAAAACAAAAGAAATATCCAAAATACATTCTTTAAAAAATTAAGCGCCAGCACACGACCAGCCCTGCGTGCGGCTAAACGCATTCTGTTTTAAACGCTCGAGACAAGATTGAGATCTGGACCTTTAATGTTCGTGATTCGTACATCCTTAATGGAAAACTTACATATAAATATATACATAAAACTTATATATATATATATATATATATATATATATATATATATATATATATATATATATATAAATGTAGAAAAAGTTTGATAAAAAATAACATAAACTTCTTCTCTCTGGTATCAACATATTATATTATTAGCACAATTGCACTTGGAAACATTACTGAAGCATATTAACATACATATGTAGAATTAGGTGAATGGATATTTCATAAAAGGCTATGCACTGACGGGTTGCATAATGCTAGTGTAGCGATCGTTGTATTTATAATACAGTACGACTGAAGAATAATGATTTTCGTATTTTCAAACAATGATGCTGATTTTAGTCACAAATTAAACCAAATCATAAAATAACTAACCGTCTACATAAAATAGTCATTTCTCTAAAAAACGTGTTCGTGTAATTCGATTTTTCTTGCCCTAACCACACCAAATGCTGTAAAGGGCCCGAATTGATGCAATCGAAAGTTGATTATATTAAGGAAGGTGTCCAGTTATACGCTTGAGATACCAGTCCAAAGTAATCTACAAATATGAATAAAAATGCTGAAGTTTGTTTATTAGTGATATATAATTTTGTTAAGCTATTATTCAACGATTGATTTAAAATTAAAAACATCGTTGCATTAGAATACGCGCGTGTTTTTATATACAACTTTGATAGGTCCTTTTTTTAAATACCCCTTTTACCCCAATGGCAGCTCCACCTGTTGAACGTAACAGCCATATACTATTTTTTTTTTCATGACGGACAGCGTGCTTTTTGAAATTGCTGTCACATTACTTTTTCACGCATTTTCAATGTTTTCGATTGCATTCTTATTTTATATTGTAGAATTGTGATATTTGCATTGCTTTGCAAGCATTGTGAAATTAAACATACTAGAAATGAGTGCTTTCTATTTTCTTTATTTTCCATATAGTCAAACTGTGCTACATCAACGAGTGTCCGTGTACAGCTTGCATAAAATAAATATAATGGTAAAAAAATTACACCCATGGGAATCGAACCCGGGACCTCCAGAATGGTAGTGAAACGCGTTAACCACTACAGTATGGAAGCGGACAATAATAATACTATACGCGCCCTAAAAGTGAAACTTTTCGATCGTACGTTTAAATGTAGGTTTATGAGCGTAGCATCTTGCATGACAAATGAATGCTTTCATTTTTGATGTTTTGAAAATGAATAGGAGAAAGGACGAAACATTATCACTTGTTGTTTTGAAATGCCCTTATTTATTTACTCGTATAACAACAAATTACATAAAATAATTTTTATTTTCAGAACTGAAAATATTACATGCGAAAAATTACAATGAGAATTATTACTAATAATTTACAATAATAATTTTGGTTTAGAGATTTGTAAAACTCTATTTTAATTTATATATTAAATATTTCAGTCAAACACTGATTTTTGGGTGTTATAATTTGTGTTTTTTTAAATAAAATACAATTATGTTTTGAATATTGAAAGCATTAACTTTGTGGATGATATTGATATATTATTTTAAGAAATAAAAAGACTTTGTTTTTTGATCCACTCACATTTTTATTAACCAACTAGTTTCGGCAATAACCTGTTGCCCTCTTCAGGGTTTAAATTCATTCAGTCATAATATTAAACCCTGATGAGGGCAACAGGTTGATGCCGAAAGTAGTTGGTTACTAAAAATATGAGTGGATTAAAAAACAAAGTCTTCTCAAAATAATATAAGCAATTTTGTAGACTATAAAAATCAGTATTTGATTTGAATATTTAGTATTAAATTTAGTAATTTTAGATTTAGATTAGAACTCATTAAGTTTCATTTTCGTAAAAAAAAAAGTATTTCAAGGACGCTTATTTATACGATGATGGTGATATGATGATGATAACAGCCGATAACAAATAAAACATCATCATTGGATCTAGAGGCGTAGAGTAGGTGAAGTCTCTGAGTGAAAAAAGAGCAGCCAACGTTTCATTACGCCTTCTTCTCAGTGTTCTTGGACAAAATGCCTCCCCGAGCGAGGGTCACGCTGGAGAGCAGCTTGCTGAGATCCTCGTCCTTTAGGCCAACTCCATATAGTGGTCGACGATCCTGGTATTCATGTTCTCCTGGTGGCATTGCCGGTCGACTCCAACACATAGTTAGGTACTCTATAAAGGAGGCGAGGTACTCGGGACTCACCGACCCTCTCGACGCACTTACCCTTTCTAAGCAGCCTGTGGAAACAGCCGAAATGGAAATTGTAAACAGCCACGGTTTGAACGTGACTTTGCCTCCCTTTTGTATAAGCTATATATCAATTATTATATAATTTTGACTTGTTCAAATACTTGTTAACAAATCTGAATCTCGAATTATAGGAATTATTTATCGAATTATCTCACCAATAGATATCTCTCGTGAAAATTCCAGTGATTATTGTACAATGTTTCGAAATTGGATCATATATATAGAACTTCCGAGAATTTGAGAGATGTGGTTCTCAATCATGGGTTGAATTGGTGAACGTTACACGTGTTAAGCCTTGTAAATCTTTAGACTTCCTTATTCTTCTTCATAAATGTTGAGATGTCAATTATTATAAGCAAAATAGAGGAATATTTCTCTACGGTGTAGAATCTTGGCTTCTTTGACCTTCTCAAAAACAGAAGATGGATACATTCGAAATGGAGTACTGGCGAGGCACATTGCAAACCCCATGCACATCAAAGTGAACAAAAGTATCAAAGTTGGATATCGAAGACTCTCTAACATTTGTTCTCGGCAAATTCAACAATATTTTGAATTGAATAGCGATGTCGGCTTAATCCTCGCTTTCTTCCCCTATCCACATGATAATTCTTCTTCTTCTTCATCCTGGCTCCATCCCAACTTATCGTCTTTGTAGACTTTTGGGATCAGATCTCCTCGTCCTCAGGGTGTAGGTCCTTCTGTCATGGGTAACGTCACCTTGACCATGCCTTCGAATCATGTTTTCTTTCTGCAGTATCCATGAATTCTTTGGTATTCCTCTAGATGTCTTTCGATGGAAAATCCATGGCAATTTTCTGGTTCATAATAGATCATATGATCAATATGATCCCCTATTCACATGTTTCATGATAGGGAAAGATAAAGAAAGCTGACAAGTGTAAGGATGAAGAGAGATTACGTTTCTCAAGCATGAGGGGAACTGCCAAGAAGAAACAAATGTTTAAAATAGGCAAAAAGAGCGCTCATTACCAAATAAACAGTACATATAAAAAGAAAACAACATAAAGTGCCACAAATTCTAAGTCGTAAAATAAAGGAATGATAATATTTCATTGATTGATGCCTGAATATTAATAGGGCTTACGACCTGTTATTAGGTTGTATAAGCAAGTATTTTATGCACTGGGTATCATCTACAATTCCACCCGTAATTGAAAATTACATTATTTTTTAATAGATTTATATTATCCACTGA
Source organism: Brachycentrus maculatus (assembly GCF_059751285.1). Lineage (NCBI taxonomy): Eukaryota > Metazoa > Arthropoda > Insecta > Trichoptera > Brachycentridae > Brachycentrus > Brachycentrus maculatus. The sequence continues at coordinate 2,294,093 of NW_028280822.1, read as the reverse complement.
CACTTCGTGATGGAATTGTATTTTTAATTTATTATTAGATTAAAACCAATATTTTTAGCTTTTCCACTTTTTGAAGTGCTATTTTTAACTTTTTCACCAGTCTGATGATGTCGGTAACGACGAAACCCGGTCGCTGGTCAAATAAAAAAGTGGAAAAGCTAAAAATATTGGTTTTAATCTAATAATAAATTGAAAATTACATTGCTCAAATTTTAACATTTGTTCAGAATAAATTTCATAGGGGACGTCTATGGGTGAAATTAGTAGAACTATGTTTTAATAGATCTAAAACTCCGAATTACAGTATTTCATATACCGGTATTTGAAAATGTCTAAAAAACACATTTTTAATTTTGCTATATTATTTACACCATTTGCTAGAACAATTCGGGGAAATACTTCAAAACGATTATCTACATTTTTTATTATTATTGAACGTCGCAGGTTGTTTTTTTGCAATATTCGAAACTTATTTGGTCACAGTTGATACACAATAAGTTTTAATCCCATTAACCTTCGCGTGATGCAGTGTTTGATGGAAATCCCGACAGTCCACAGTGTGGGATGGTCACAACAAAAGAATTGACAAAAGTGTAGATCCGGGAAGTACAACTTACAGTGTACCGAAGTACAGTATGTACCAGTCATATTATGTGCTACACGATGTTATAAAATAAACGTCGTTTCCGCATGCTTTTTAATTCGGTAAAAAATGTATCAAAATAGATTCGAAAGGTATCGATAGCGCGAACGGGTAAAGATAGTTTATTTATAGTCTGAGATAGTTTACTGAAATTTCATGGTGGAACTGCATTTTATTACAATAAATGAACAACAGACTATAGATTTCATTATTTATATTCTTTGACAATGTACTGAGTTTAGAAATAATCGTCATTGTCGAATCCTCTGACACTGTTGGTTAAATTTAAATTCATAGCAAAGAAAATAAAATATATGTGTTCCTTTTGGGTTAAAAGGGTTATATCTTTGTAATCTACATGTAGTAATGGAACCATTTTAAGCATACAGGATCTATGGTAACTGTTTAAAAAATAATTGACTTGCAATTATTTTCTTTATCTAACCCTCTTTCGCACCCAATGGTGCATAAGAAACTGCATAAATTTGCTGTGATTTAAGTTGATCGTTATTTATATGAAGGAAGGAAGGGATCAGTCTTGCGCTTCAAATATATGTCCAGGGTAGTATCAAATAAATATTATAGAGTGAATATATTATAGAGTGAATACAATATTTATTTTGACTCCCCCTTGGAATCGAATCGTAACATCCTGCACATAGCCCCCAAATGCGGTAACTAGCACACTATGGAGATTTTAAAACTATTGTAGTTAACGATCCTTTTTATTTAAAACTTTATTTTTTATATGTCTTACCAATGACATATCTAAATATTTTAGAAATACATACATCATATTTTATATCATCATATTTGATTTAATTTACCCAATTTGTAAACAATTATTTAAAAATTATGCTATCGTTAACATCGAGTTTTACTTCACCGTGTTTTAGTTGACAATTTACGCGTTTTATTACATTAGTAATTATGTCCATAGCCATTTATTGTACACAATTGTTTAAGATAATGAAAATCAAATATTGCTCTATCAAAATATTAAATGATTTTGATGTCCGAATCTGATTTTTTTACAGAGTTTAAAATACTGAGGTTCGGATTTTGCCCACCGAAATATAACATAAAACTCCCTTTTGGGGCGTTTGTTAATTTTAAACATAATTGATTAAGAAAATAAAAATATTAAATAACCGCTTACTAAATATTGACGTGACGAATTAACGTTCCTCGATCACACTTCATTTAAGTGGTCTACACGTATCACGTAAATATGTACATTCTAAATCGTTTAAATTTGGAATATTAAACGGAGCCATCGTGTTGTATAATATTGAACGATTAAGATGACCACTATTACTTGGGAGAATAAAAGAGGTGTCGGAAGACCCCAAGAGAGATCGTCCGACGACATAGTCGCTGTGGGAGGTAAAAACTGGCTGCAAGCAGCAATTAACCGGATGAAATGGAAAGAAGGGGAAGAGGCCTATATCCAGCAGTGGAGGACAGAGGGCTCACGAAGAAGAGGAAGAACGACATTAGAATGTAAACGTAATAGGTTGTTGAGCGTACGTAAGTCAGCTTTGCATAAATGGTCTAAATACGTTAATTCACCATATATCTGATTCATATTCTCGGCTTCTCCAATACGATACATTCAGCGCATATTATATTATGGTATTGTCAAGCCGCAGAGTTCGGTGAACCGACCGTTTCGTAAGCAGAATTCATATACATTAAGCCCATTGGTTACCGAGCCAAACTATTATGAGATACCCAATAATGATTTCCGCATAACGAAATTGATATATTTGCTTCCTTATTACCGTTGAAACTTTCTGATTTTGATCTCAATGCCATTGCGAACTGCCGACTGCAACTGCAATCACACTATTAAACTCGTGGTAAAATTCATACATGGCACATGCCAAGATGTGCGACGAACACCCTAATTGTAAAATATAATAGAACAAGCCGATTGATTCTTTATCCTGAGATATCCAGAGAAGTTGGCATTCTGTTAAGGGGATATAAGCTAACACAGAATTCATTCCACCGAAGATCAACGGAGAGGTCACAAATCTGTTCACGCTCCAGGCCTTGTAGCCAATTTTTAAATAGGCTACAAGGCCTCGAAGTTTACTACTTACTCCATAATGAGTTCCAAATTCTCGTACTATATGTATGTATGTATGTATGCAGGGGCGTGCATTCCATGTAGGCAGAAAAGCAGTGCCTATCCTAACGCAACCAGTACCAACCTACCTTACTAAGTAGTACCTAGCTTACCTTACTACCTACCTCTACGGCCTACCCTAATTATGTATATACTACTACTACTACTACTACTACCATCACGCCGTTTCCCCGCAGGGGTAGGCAGAGAGGATGGAACGCCACACTCTTCTGTCCTGACATACACTCCTAGCCTCCTTCACATCCATACATCTAGTCATACATGCCCTCCGATTACGCAGACTTTTGACACCGCCAGATTTTAGGTTCTGATTGATCTGATCGTGCCAAGTCTTTTTCGGTCGTCCACGTTCTGTTTTCCCTCTCACATTCGCCACATATATTTTCTTAGTCATTCTCTCGCTATCCATTCGCTCCACATGTCCATACCACCGCAAAGAGCTCTTTCTAATCTTTTCAATTATTCCTCGTTCAGCCTTACATTCCTTTCTTATATCATCGTTTTTAATTCTGTCATACAATGATTTTCCACACATTCGTCTGAGGGAGCGCATATATATATATATATATATATATATATATTTATATATGTATATATATATATATATATATATATATATATATATATATATATATATATATATATATATATATATACATACATATATATGACATCAAAGGGTTGATCGTTATGAACACTTTCCATAGTAATGTACTCGTGTTGAGTTTTTGAACGAAGTTTTAATTTGATTGTATTACACACATACGACGCAATTTATATAACTACATGAACATTTGAAATTAAAACGTTTCCTTATCAAGTCAATACTCGTTTTCTATTGTAAAAAGCGTCACGAAGCAAAGAGTGCTTTCGTAATTATTTTGGAATATTGATTGACTTTTTTTATGAATCTGTTGTGAGCGTGTGTGACCCTAGAAAAGAGCCTAAAATGTTCTTATTGTGTTTTTATTAAGTTAATTTCATCTTCGGCGGCGATTCAATATCCATAATTGGACATTAATATTATTATTATTAAACCATATCCGCTCCCTAGGTCGAGCATATGGAGTCCACAAACTGTCTCCAGGCTTTTCTGTCGGCTGCCAGCTCCCTTGCATCCTCCAAAGTCAGATCCGCGTCCCGAAGTTCTGACGAGATGTGCCGACGAACTATCAGCAGTGGTCGTTCTGGGCCGCGCGAACCTGATGCCTTTTAAAAGAGGCAAGCTTGATTAAGGCACTCAGGAGGCATGCGGAGTAGATGTCAAGCCAACTGAATCGTCTTTTCTTGACGACAGTTGCTGCGTCCTACGCCTAATCTTATCTTATTATTGGACAATAATTGAGTGTGAAATTTCAAGGACGCGTAACGTTTATTAGGCACATTTTGTTACATGAGAGATATAATGAAATGTGCTGAACTGTAAAAGCCACGAAGTTAATGTTAAAAAAATGTTATTTTTTGACATCTCATCAAGGATGAAGAAGAATATGGAAGTCTGGGCATTTACGAGGCTGACGACCAGCGTAAGAGTGTAGTCGCAAACATAGAATTCAGTATGCAACCGGCTACGCGAGGAGCCAGACGTGTCTCCGGGCACCTTTTTTTAAAAAAAAATGTATTGGAATTAGATTTTTTTTCAATACGAAAATGGTGTTTTAAGAAAAAATATCAATTACGATAAAATTTAACTGAATAAACATTTTTTTGAAAGCGGTCAAATAAGGAGTCGAAATAATCGGCGTGTATGTATGAGGAGATACATGAACGCGGAAGAGGCGAATAATGTTACCAAAGACAGAGTGGTGTGGCGTTCTATTCTCTCTGCCTACGAAGCGGAATGATGATAAGTTAGTAAGTTAATTCTTTTTTGGCATCTCGATATAGATAAAGAAAAATATGGAAGTTTGGGCATTTACGTACGACCGTATTCCATATTCTTCTTCATCTATGTTGAGATGTCAAAAAATAATATGATAAATAACTCCTATAATTGGAGATAATCCAGATAAGTGAACAAGTATTTGGACACACTCAAAATGTTGTTAGTTTTTTTTTTAATTACCTAACATCCAAGTGACTCTGAAATCTAGCTACGGCTTATGCAACACCGTTTATCATGTCCCTACTCAGGCTTCAACTTTATAAGTTTCATAGCCTATGCCTACTTGTGAGTGCATTTACTCTTTATGTTTAAAGTTACTATAATTTCATGTAATTCATGTGTGAAAATTCTAGGCAAAAACACTCGCTTTAGTTAGTTTGTAAGTTTTACCTGGGGTTAAAGTAAATTAAGTTAAGGGCTATCGATTATCCCGCCTACGCAATTCAGATAATCATCCGATTATAATCGATCATTTGCTTGCGGTTACGGTTGGAGTGTCAGTTGCAGTAGCGTTTCGTGCTACGGTTGTTTGGATTGCACTTTTACTAATAGCTACGGTTGCGGTTATGGTTGTTACTGCCGTCGAATAGTGGCTTGGGTTGCGGTTTACGTCGCGGATGCGGTTCTCATTCGAAATCGGATACGCGAACGGATACGGTCACAAATATGAATGGTTTCAATTGGGCCTTGGACAGTGATGATGTTCGATCAGATTTAAATATAAAAATAAAATACTAGTATTTATTAAAGGCCAATATTTTGCTTAGAAACAGACTCGCACAGATATTATATTTATTTTACTTAACCGTTTTACTGCTGAGTAGTTTTTCACATATTATGCCAATATTGCGGAATAATTTTAGAGGAAAAATAATCTTTCAATTAAGTGTGTAAAAAATTGAATACATTTTCATCAAATATACAGATATATTCGTAATTCTTTCGGTTTTGTGTAGGGAACATATCGCTCACTCCTTTCAACAACGTCATATTTAAAAAATCGTCAATTTTCAGTTGTGCATGTTTTCGAAATGCTTAGAAAATGTACTATATCCCAGCAAAAGCGGCATATTTTTTACTCAATATTTACCCGCTTCAGGGCAGAAAGTGTTGTTTTTTTTATTTTGAAGAAAATGTACTGTTTTATTATTTTTTTAAATAAACTAAATATTTTTCAAATGGAGAAAAAACATTCAGGTTTTACCTAAAAAGATCTGTTGCACAGTAAAAAGTTCAATAAGTGGCTTGATATTTATTTTTAATACATTTCATTATATTTTTAAACTTTAAAAACGTTCTCCTGAAAAATCAAGTTTTTTGATTTATGACGTTGTTGAAAGGAGTGAGCGATATAAAACTACTCAAATAAAAGATGGAAAATATGAAAAATGGAAAAAATTAGGTCGGAAGGAAGTTGCATGAAAGTATCGGTATCAAGACCGTCCAAAGGAATAGAATCATCTTCGGAAGATTCATTCTCACTACAAATACGCATTCTTCGATTTGTAAACATTCTGATTTCATCCTGACTAAAAGAAACATTTTGCAAGTTCCACAGCAGATCAAAAGAAGAGTTCGGAAAAGTGGCGATTTACCCAAAAATCTTCATTTCCGTTTTTTTTTTTTATTTAGGAAATGTTTCTTAAGCATATTTAAAAATCGATACAAAAAATAATACGACTACAGTATTGTTTCCTTAAGTTCATACTTCAAAAACGATTTTTTCAGAAGTCTCATCAAATCAAACAAATATTCATTTTTAGAGGGAAAATTGGTAAAAAAATTGTTGGATTTTGGCAATATTTTCACTGTGAATAATATTTTTTCCATCTACATGTTATCTCTGGGAGTCATCTACCGGGGATCGGCTATCGTCATGGCTATTCGGATATGGCATTCACTCTCCCCTAGTGATTCTTTACTTTTATCAATCTTTTTATCCTTAGAAAACATACTTCTTGTTTATACGAAATCATCAACCTGTACCTAAATTCCCTTATTACCGTTATTTCATACTCAGATCTACATTCTTCTCTTTCAAAACCATACCGTTAGATTTGTCAACATTAATCAACAAATCGCTTTCCTTGCTCACATTATGCTTTGCCGCTGGCCTCAATTATTCTTATTACGATGTTTTACACAAAATATCAGTAAATTAGTTTAAGGATTTGATAAAATAGCAACAACCCCATAGGTGTGTAATTTTATGCTAATTCATATAATGTTCTCTTCAGTAAAATTATAATACTATACGACAAGTTTATTTATTAATATATAATCATTACATCGAAGGTTTGAGTTCACCATTCGTTGAAATATTAAATTACTTCACGAGAACTTACTCAGGTCATTATGCAGGATAATTACACTTAAGAAGTACTTTCAACCAGTTACTATCAGAAATAAATTATCCTATAAATTCCATCTAAATGAACCGCAAAGCAATAACGGTCGATTTGCGTCAAACTCAGTTCCATGGCGTACGATAAATCAGTGCTGTCTCGTTGGCACGAACCCGGCATGGTGTTGTAACTCCGACCACCACTAACCTGTTTGGACGATTGGTTGAAGAATACAACGAGGCTATTTCTGTTACAGGCCGGTTCAATTCCGCCCGTGGCCACAACCTAAGCAGCGTTATTACGAAGCTAAGACCCGATTTTTTTATTATTATTACTGATCAAATCTAAATTACAAGGTGCTGACGACGAGATAAAAGTATCAGAGTTATTTATTCCAATCATCTTCTTCTGGTCTTACAGAAGACATACACTTTGCTATGAAGCGACATTCGCGAATCAACCAAAAACAGAGCAGTGATAGTGGCACGTTTTGTACCTTATTAAGCATTTTACAAGTAGAAGGCAGATAGTGCTTGCACTCAAATATTTGTGAGAAATTGCCGTATGACTGATTGTGTTATTACAATGCAGTATTTTTCTAGAACCTATCCATTCTCACTGGTGAATAGGGCACTCCGTCAGAACGACGCGGTATTAACTCAATGATTACACGAAAGCAGGGTTGTTTCTTATGAGCTACAGGTTTTTGTATCTAGGAGTGGAATAAAAATGACGTAAGTGAGAGAGCTTTAGGTTGAAGAACATAACATAACTGCTATTTTGCAAAGCACAAGGAGAAAGAATGGGGGAAGAATGATGTAAATTGACGAAAAAAGGAATTCACAGGGTGCATGATTAGGTAACAAGTGGAGGGATTATTGATAATTATTATGAATCAATTTATGTCGATAAATGAAGAAGAAGAATACAGAGGTTTGGGTTTTTACAGCGCTTGCTTGTTATTGTCTGGTTTTAAGTGATCACTTTGAGTAGTGTGGTTGTCAATCATGGGTAGAATGATACTTGTTACACATCTATAAAATGAACACTTAACCAGCCTATGACAGGTGATAAGCCATGTAAATACCCAGATTTACATATTCTTCTTCGTCTATGTTGAGTTGTCAACAATTAATATTGATATTATTTTACAGAACTTGCCGATTTTCCTTTTTGTTTTGACAGCAGTTCTCAGTCGCTCGAACATTAGAACATAAATACGCACTGCAAGACAATGACATTTTAATTACTTGTTTAAATTATAAGACACAAATAGGGCGTTTGTGCACTGTACGGAATTTTACCGTCCGGTACTTCAGTTAGCTTTTTAAAACGATGATTGGCTTGGATTGGCTTGTGCTTTTGTCCATCTTTCTTCGGATCGGAGCTCTTGATCGGTGCGTGAACACGTTGCGCGTAAATTTGACCACGCTAAACTGTCGTAGTCGCTTTTATTTTTCAAAATTGGACTGCCGGGCGGTGAAATTCCGGGTAGTGCACAAGCGGCTGTAGTCTCCTAATTGTCCCTACCTGCCTAAATTATGAATCGAAATAGTTCAATATTTTTCCAGCTTGCTAGAATTTTACGTCATATTACAGTGCATTGTGAATGCCTGGCACGAACAATAATTCATTACTTATAGATGACTCGATTATTTGATTATTACAAGATACACTAGTGGAATACACGGAAGAGGTTCAAGGCTAATTTTGTTAATACATCATTATGAATTTTTCATCTGCGTAATACATTTATTATACGCAAGGAAATGTCGTTATCGTGTTATCTCTTGCACTAATAACACAACCATTTGGTAATCCTGTTCTAACATAGTAACATAATTGAATCTCGTGTTTAAAATAATATTTAAAGCATCTTTAAAAATGCATTATTTTAAATTATCTCGTACAATTTTTTTTTTGTGCATTGGCGGGTATTTGGATGAGAAGCAAAATCTTCCAACCAACCTAAAAGTTTGAGCTTTGTATAGCCGTTTGTAATTAGAGGGCAGATAGAGCTTGTATGTAAGTATCAACAGCAAAATGTATGAATTACAATTAAGGTCCAATATATGATAAATCGCAGCTTAATTTTCTTTAAACCCAGGTAACATTTTAGTTGAATTTTTAGTTTAGAGCAGTTTTAGTTGAATTTTTAATTTAGAACACCGTTTTTGTAATTAAAATAATAGGTTTTTCTTAGAAATAAATATATGGTTTTACTTAGTAGTTTTTTAGGTTTTTCTTGAAAGTCATCAGAGATTGTGCATTTTCCATACAAAGGGGTAATTTATTCCGTAGACCGACCGATTGGATATTGCTGGAATGAATGAATAACGATGTGATTGGGCAAGGAATGGAAAGTGTTTTCTCCTGAGAAGACCAAAGTGATAGCCCAAGATCTGAAAGGTATATAAAAATTACAACGAGATATACATAAGGTGCATTGGGGTCGTGAAGAATATTATAAAGTAGAGAGAGAGAGAGACAGGAGGTTATATGTTCATTATTTCTTTATAGTAAAGCATAATATAACCCTCCCGAATCCATAATAGATAAAGAAGCGTTATATTTATATTTTGAAGTTGTATAATATGTATCTTTGTGTATAAAGAAAGAGTTTACAAAATTTTGGAAGAGTATTTATTCCCGTCATTTGAAATGCACTTTTCCTATATTTCTAAGTGCATTTTCCAAGATGACTCTGCACCGTGTCACTGACCAAAAACTGTTGGTTTTATTTTTTCTGATACTGTGATTTATAATGTTAAAAAAATATATTAAAAAAATATAAAACTTAAAATAATTTTTTTGTCACAGAACATACAAAAATTCGTGAAATTTCAACACTGGTTTGGCCCGGAAAAAATCCTGAACTGAACCCTATCGAGAATTTGTGGCATAACATGGCAATCGAAATAAATAAAATAAAGCCTCAGTCAACGGAAAACATAAACAACGTCATCGGGAAAGTGTGGTTTGAATTTTTTTCTCAAGACTACATACAAAATTTGGTTAAATCCCTGCCAAAACGTATTGAAGCAGTAATAAAAAAAGAAGAAACAACAAAGTAAGTACTGATTTTGTTGGTTTTTGCTAACTGTAAGTGTTATGTATCTATGTTATTTTATTTTTCAATAAATATTTGGTTTTACAAATTATATGAGCATTTTTCATTTTTGTGCGAAAAAAAATCAAATAAATACCGAAGCTATCATAGACTGGATTAAGTAATGACTTTATATTGTGTAACATTCACCATTCTACCCATGATTGACAACTGTACTACTAAAATTACATTTAAGAAAATTATAATACGCAAAGCCTCCACATTTAAAGGCCAGTCTGCAGGTACGATAGTAAGGATAAGGTAGGTAAATGTGAAAAATACATCACAAACATACAGACCAATTGAAAAAAATCTTTCTTTAATATATATTGCACTTGGCTTGGTTTCAACTGGCTGTCATGCTATTCACACTTCGCATCATGTACGAGTTCGTGACAGTATCTATGGTTGATTATATTATGCTTATTATTGGCAGACACCCTTTATTTTGAAATGTATGCAAGATCCATCCCAAATCATTTTTGAACAAGGATTTTGACACACTCAAACTGTGAATTTCATTTATAGATTTACCACAAAATATAAAATTTTAAAGGCACTGAATTATTTTGTTGTATAAAATATGCAAGTGACCTTCTTTATAAAAACAAGTACCTATTTTGGCAAACATTTTACTTTTCATTAATTAAATTTTAATCATCAATATGCATTTTATATCATAATTAAGTACATTCGTAATTATTGTATACAATTAAAAGAAATCGTCGTGTCTTGGTCGTAATAATTCACCGTAATGCAGAAGCTAATTAAAACAGCAAACACGATATTACAAACATGTGTAAGTTAAAATAAAATTGTAAATTAAGAAAGGTTTGTTGAAATGGTTTGTGTATGTGAATCGAATGAGTGAGGAACGTAGAGTTAAATAAAATTTATGAGGTGAATTTGGTTGGTTATAGAAGCAGAGGAAAACCGAGAAAAACTTGGCATGATCAAGTATTTCAAATACAGTATTTCAAATAGGTGTGTATGTATGAGAAGTTGTGTTAATTAGGGAGTGGCGAAGATTGTGTGCAAAGACTGATTGGTCTGGCGTTCTATTTTCTCTACCTATCCCTTCGGTCGAGCTGCGTGATGGTTAGTTAGTTAGTCAAAATTTAAAAAAGTATTAATAAATCGGCAAAACTGTTTTTGGTAAGTCTTTAACTCATTTATTGGTTTGGCGTTTAATTTGTAGAACTTTATTTTAATTTATGTATTTATTTTAAATCAAACACAGATTTTTTGAGTCTACTTAGTAGACTCAAAAAATCTGTGTTTGATTTAAAATTAATACATAAGTCTTTAACTCCTTAAATAACATTTGACGTAATTGATTTTTTTAATACAGTTTTTGTATGGAAAAGATATGTTTTTCTTCGAAATAAATATATGGCTTTGAAAATTAAAGAATTAATGAAACGTAAGGAGTTATATGATATAAATATATTTTTTTAAATGTAGAATTCCAAAGTTTTTTTTTAAACTCGTGCGTGGAAACACGACCGGCTGTTAGCGTGGCCGTTAGCGTTTTGAACTTGATCGTCAGAGATCTCGGCCTTAATCCATTTATCTTTTCTTCGTTATAATGGAATAACTAAATTTATTTGTTATTTGTTATAAAGTTATTGAAACTCCTCATTGGAAACTGAAAGTTACATTATATAAAATGTTCTTCTTTATTTTCAACCTTCATTGAAGAATATTGACATTTAACAGAATACTGGATTTAACCTTTGAGTATTTTTTATTAAATAATTATAAATAACTTTCGATAATTCTTTGAATACTAATGACGTGTGTAAAAAAAAACTCTAGGTGAGGATCAATAAATTTTGCTAATTAAAAAAAGGGAAATCGTTAAAGTTTATTATGTACAAAAGTGAGTATACCAGCAATGGCTAGGACCCTCGGGGGTGCATATATAGACTACATAGACTCGTACTAGATTATGTTACTTGAATGTCAGTAACGTGCACGAGTATTTGTGTTTGTGTTTAATACATGAGTAAATAAATGCTTTTACATAAATATATATATTCTTTATCTTCAACATTCATTATACGAGTATGTGCGCTTCACACACAGTGGTAGTCAACTTGGTCACTTCCTTCCGGTCACCAAAAGGCGTTCTAGTTGTCGTGGAGAGCAGTAGGGTTTCACTAGGATTAATGGTGTTTCGTCAATATCACTCTGATGGCACATGCCATATCATGGATGAATTGATTATTTGAAGGAAGAGTGCCAAGTGCTTGATAACATCTTCTTATTCTTCCTTTTATATAGGACTATGTCCTGTCATTCTCCGGTCCACTCCTGGGAGGCAGATGACCATCGTTTAGGTGGTCTTCCTGGGGGTCTGCTACCTCTTATGCTGCTGTCCGCTGCTCTAATGTGCAAAGGCAAATAGCCGCAAGTTAAAAACAGTAGTTTTAAGATAAAAGAGTTTAAAGTTAAACTTAAAATGAAGCCTTTTGACAACACATGTATCAAATTACTTAATACAATTTTGTATCTATTTGGATAATGACACAAAATTGTAATGAATATCTCAGTAAAGAAAAAAGATGGACCAAAATCTGTGATTGTTTATGATAGAGGTCAGTTATATCAATGCTTTGAGCCGTGTTACGCTAAATAGCCGTAATTTGAGTTACGGCTAGTTGCGTTTGCACATTAGTGCTATCCTCACCACTCGATCTGAACTCGCTCTTCCCACATGATTTCTCCAGAAACGTCTTTCTTTCATTCCCCATCGCACAACATCTTCAACATCACAGATTTGTCTTATTTCAGAGTTTCTTACTCTGTCGCAAAGTGTTAGGTCTGCAATGGGTCGTAGAGTCTTCATTTCGGATGTTCTAAGAAGGCTTTTCGTTCTCGCGGTGTCAGCTCTTGTTTGACAACTATCCATTTATCATTGACTATTATAATTAAATATATTTTTTTAGTTTTATCAATTATATATAAACAAAGATTCCGAATAAATATTATCAAAAGACCCTCGTTTATTCCTTGCAATAATTTAACCAGAAAATACAAAAAATAAAATCGCAACATCAGCATGAAGGATCTAATAAATATATGTAAATAAAAAGGTAAATGTTCATATTATTCCTTGACATCTCAACAAACATGAAGAAAGAAGTCTGGGAATTTACGGGGCTCACGACCATCATAGGCTGGTTTAAGTGATCACTTAACACACGTGTAACATCCACCAATTCTACCCGTGATTGATAACCATTATCTTCATCTTTGTTGAGATATCAAAAAGTAATATCATAAATAACTCATTTAATCGGAGATAATCCAGATTTGTGAACAAGTATTTGGACACACTCAAAATGTTCTTAGGTAAATGTTCGTTTATTCCAAATCTTAAATTTCTTAAAGTTTAATGTTTCTATCCGATTGCTTTTTGAAATTTTTACACGAGGCGGCATAAGAACGTCGTTTTTATACACCTGTGGCAGGTGTTTTGAAAAACATATATTTTACTAAATACAATGGGAGTGTCGTTTGTTGAACGTAACAACAACGTGCACACAATACTACGCATTGCTCTATGCGGGCATCAGAAGGAATTTAGAAATGTGCGCTTTCTCTATTCTTTCCATTCTATTTGACCAGACAGAGCCACAGCGACGCGTGGCCGGGTACAGCGTTACAACGTTATTTCTATAGACTAAAATATAAATTAATTTAACGACATTATTTTGTTTTTAATTAAAAAAAATAATACTTGATAAATAAAATGATTTCTTAAAGTCTGCTGTGATACGCATTCCGCATCATTTTCAAACACCGCGAAAGTGATGCGGACGCCTCTGAAAGAGTGTCACAATGGATTTTTAAAAGTAGTGGTATTAAAAGTTTTTTTTTTAATTAAAAATGAATATGATCAACGAATAGGGTCGACGAGGTGTGGACAGATCTACTGGCTCCGGAATATACGAGATTGGGCGGGGATCAGGATCGTCAAGATGTCAAGATCGTCAAGGCTCTGTTTAGAGCTGACATAGACAAGGACAATTTCTCTCAATTGACAGTCGACGTCAGAGGTACCTGACATGAAATGCATAGAAGAAACAGAAAAATATAAAGATATAATATATAATGACTGCCGAATCAATGAATGAAATAACACTATTTTTATAAAGATCAATCTTCTTCTCCGTCTTAATCCTCATTGCTGAGGGTTGTGACCCTTGCAGAAGCAATGACTCTTCTCCAGTTATCCCTTGACTGCGCTGCACGTAGCGCTCCAACCACTGAGGTGCCTGCTGCTGCCTTAATTTGATCGGTCCATCGTGTGGGGATCTTCCTCTCCCTCTCTTTCCCTCCAGGCTACCGATCACAACTAGGCGTTCCAGGCTATCCTCGTTGCCACGCGCAACGTGTCCAAAGAACTGGAGAATCCGTCGGGTACAGATATTGGCCAGAGACAAGCCATCCAAGCGTAGTTCCTGGCGAATGGACTCATTGGTGCGTCTAGCTGTCCATGGAATTCGGAGCATGCGCCTCCAACACCACATTTCGAAGGCATCAATTTTTCTCCTTTCTGCTGCTTTTATAGTCCATGTTTCAGCAGCATAGAGAAAAATGGAGTGGACCAAGCTCCTGACAAGCTTCATCTTGGTGTTGTTACTCACACCCCGGTCTTTCCAAATTTTGTCTAGCTTAGACATGGCACTTTTGGCGATGGCGATACGACGTCTAATCTCTCCTTCACAAGTTCCTTCATTGCTGATTTGAGATCCAAGGAACTGGAACTCGTTTATTATCTCTAAACCTTCCAGTGAGTTCCCGAGATCACCAAACTTCTTAGATCGATCTATGATCATGATCTTGGTCTTGCTTTGGTTAATCTCTAGTCCCAGTGCCTTGCTCTCAATCTCTACTCGTTTAAGGAGATCTACCATCTCTTTTGGGTCTTTCGCCAGAAGTGTTGTGTCGTCCGCATATCGTATATTGGACAGCTTTACGCCACCAATGGACACTCCTCCATTCCATTCGTAGAGAGCCCTGCGCATGATGTATTCCCCATAGATGTTAAACAGGTCAGGGGAGAGTATGCATCCCTGTCTTACACCTTTCTCAGTGGGGAAGCTTGCAGTGTTTATGCCATTGATTCTTACGATTGCCTTACTTTGGGCATAAAGTCCATGGATGAGTTTTATCAAATGGGATGGGACTCCCATCTCCATGAGTACTTTCCACAGATGTTCCCACTTCACGCAGTCGAAAGCTTTTTTGTAATCGATAAAGCATAAAACTGTTGGCGTCAGGAACTCTCGGCTTTTTTCGATCACTTGGCGGATGTTGAGGATCTGCTCTCTTGTTCCTCTTCCTTTCACAAAACCAGCTTGTTCCTTTGGTATTTGCCATCCAATGTAACTGTGTAATCGTGCTTTTAGAACATATAGCATTATCTTGCTGGTGTGAGAGATAAGTGCTATTGTCCTATAGTTTTCACACTTTTTGGATGAGCCTTTTTTGTGAAGAGGAATGAAAACAGATTCAGCCCATTCCTGAGGCCATGTTCCCGTTCTCCATATGAGGTTGCAGAGATCCAGCACTGTTTTTATGCCCTTATCCCCTAGTTCTTTTAGAAGCTCGGCCTGTATGCAGTCATTGCCGGGGGACTTGTTGCATTTTAGTTTTTTCAGTGCATTTCGAATCTCTTCTTCCAAAATGTCGGGTTCCATGGTTTGATTCTCAAAGGAAGGACTTCCTGCTGTTGAGGTCTCGGCATATAGTCCGGAGCAGTAACCTCGCCATCTCTCCAAGACGCTGCCAATGTCCGTCAGAACGCTTCCATTTTGGTCCTCTATTGCCCATGTCTGAGGTTTGAAGGCACGGGTTAAGAGTTTAACCTTTTGGAAAAGATCCTTTGTAGTGACGCTATTCGCTTTATCTTCTATCTCAGCACAGATATCCGAAATTTGTTTATTTTTGTCTCGTCGGCAATGTCTTTGTATATCTTTATTGAGCCTAGAGTATTCTTGTTTCGCTTCTGCAGATGAGGTTCCTTTTACTCTCATCGCTTTTCGCTTTGATATCATATCCCATGTGGGGTCTGATATCCAAGATTTCCTCTTTTCATTTCTCGGCTCCTGATATTTCATTGCAGTCTTGACAATTTTCTCTTTGAGACTGTTCCAACGCTGTTCGACATTTTCTGAGGAGTTTACGTTGAAATCAGCGTCTTGTTTCCTGATATCTGTGCCAAAACATTTAATTTAATTGCTGGCTCATTGAGGTTTAAAGTTTTAAACTTATCCCTTTTTATAATTTTGAACTTGGCTCTGATTTGTGCAATCAGCAGATTATGATCAGAGCCGCAATCTGCCCCAGGATAAGTTTTAACATTACTTACCGATATAAAGATCAATAAATACCCGTATTTGAGTGCTTTATACTGACTTTTAAATATTTTATTTTTCAATCCGAGAACAAACTTATGTTTGTATATCTTTGTATAAACATGAAGTGAAGGGAGGGAAAAAAAAGTTTGACTATCCCTGCTCTTCGCTATTCACTGTCCCATAATGCAAATTTATCTACTATTCAAACGTCAAGATAAGATTTCTAGCGATCTGTTATTTATTCGTTCCACGTGGCTTTACCGTGGAAGCTTTATTATTCGAGTTAATTATTATAATCAACCAATCTCATCCCAGTACTAAAATAATTATAGTATACTACAATACTAGCAAAACCAATCCTGAAATAGCGCTGGGAGAAATAATAAATTAATATTGAAAGAAAAATTATTACCAGGTATCCTGGGTGAGGACGTATTCGTCATCGAATCCATGATAGTTCACGAGGAACTCATACATGATCAAAATAGTGAAAGACATTGGTACCATAAACCAAGCTAGGGTACAAAAGGTCTAATCACCTTCTAGTGGAACAGAAGGTCTGTTGACGACAGTCAACAGTCCGTCTTCTCCTGAGGAATTTTCCGTAGTTTCCTCCCAGCTATGAGCAAATGCTGAGAAGTTCCTTATTAGCCCACACTAGACTTTGTCTCCTGTTCCCAACACATATAGAAATAAAATATTTTTTAGCTAGAAGAAACAAAAATCCACTTAATGATCTATAAATATTGTACATAATAAGCAAGGTAAATGATAAAACGAAACTCCCTTCTAAAATTTTAAAAAGTACCTACTTAGTAAAAATATATCTTCGTTAATCTCGTATTAAGAAACTTAGTAGGACATTGATAATACTTTTATCTCATGTTGCAAGTTAAAAATAATAAATAAAAAAAAGACATTAGACTCAATATATTTTTGTTGCTTTGGAAAACAAAGAAACGACATTTCTTGAATGTTTTTCGCAGATACTTTGTGGCACATTTTATAAACTAAATAAAATTAAACAGCTATGTTTTAACCACTTTTTTATTATTAGTACACATTAACCTACCGGTTTCGACAAGAACCTTGTCATCCTCAGGGTTTATTAAATTCTAAAACATTAAAATCTCATAATTAATTACATTCCCTTACCAAAAACTTCCGTACTTTACTTTACTTACTTTTACGTATGCGGCGCGGCTTCATACTGTTTTTGGGTGATTCCATTTCGTAGTTGTTATTTAGTAGTTGCTAAGCAGTGCACAATAAAAATAGCATTTAAATTTTTTTACGGACAGTGTGGAAGTTTTTGGTAAGGGAATGTAATTAATTATAAGTATTTTAATGTTTTAGAATTTTATAAACCCTGATGATGACAAGATTATTGTCGAAACCGGTAGGATAAAGTATACTTATAATATAAAAAAGTGGTTAAACAAAGTTGTTTAATTTTATAAAGTTAATTCATTAATTTTACATAATGTATAATCCAATTATCTACATATGTATATACATTTATGTATATGTATAAATAACTTTACGTTGATTGTTTTGTTCATGTGATTCTCATTATACTTATGTACAATAAATAATGTGGTCAGTTATAAAAGTAAGGAAAACGTTAATAAATATCTTGATTTTATCCGTGATTTTCTATTAAAAATATTTTTACAGCTAAATATATAAGCTGATTGGCGAATAAACCCAGCATGTTATACGATAAATCAATTAATATTTTATGACCGTGTTCCTTTGCATATCGCTCACTCATTTCAAGAACGTCATAAATAAAAAAATTAAAATTTTCAATTGTGTTTTAAATGTTTTCATTCAAATCAAAAATTGAAAATTTTCAATGTTTTCGGAATGCCCAGAAAATGTACTATATCCCAGCAAAAGAGGCATATTTTTAACTTAATATTTACCCGCTTCAGGGCAAAAAGTGTTGTTTTTGTATTTTGAAAAAAGGGTATTTTTAATTATTTTTTAAATAAACTAGTTATTTTTCAAATGGAGAAGAAAACATTCAGGTTTTACCTAAAAAGATCTGTTGCACAGTAAAAAGTTCAATAAGTGGCTTGATATTTATTTTTAATAAATTGTATTATATTTTTTAACTTTAAAAATGTTCTCCTGAAAAATCAAGTTTTTTTGATTTATGACGTTCTTGAAAAGAGTGAGCGATATATAAAAACCTGCACAAACATCGTATGTTCATAATATAATAAATATGTGGCATATACGATATACGATATATTAATGATAAAATATTCGCCATATTTTGTGATTATGAATCTACAAAAATAAATAATTAAAATGTTCGTTTGTTCAAAATGTTAAATCCCCTAAACGTATTCACCGATTGCTGTGAAATTCTGACACAACGTTGTCAAAAAATGGTATTTTCATCTGTAACAGGTAAAAACATGTTTTTTACACTCTTTCCGACGCAATGGCAGCGCCATATTTTGAGAGTAAAAGAAATACTAAACATTATTTACGGCGGACAACGTGTTTCTTGACACCTGCTAAGGTATTGTATACACACAAGCATAGTGAAATATTTTGATTGAGATGCAGATGATATGTGTGAAGTAACTCAGAGTGGAGGTCATCACTGTTGTACTGATATATGAAAAAGGAAACAGAGGAGGAATGTATAATATTATATTTGAATATCTTTAAATATAAGCAGACTGAATGCAATCGAAATGCGATCCCTCAGACGAATGTGTGGCAAAACGATGTTTGATAGATGTTCGAATGATGAAATAAGGAAAGAATGCAAGGTTGAGATAAGCATTATCGATAAAATTAAGAAAGGTGTGTTGAGATGGTTTGGACATGTGGAACGTATGAGTGAGGAAAGAACGGTTTAATAAATTTATGAGGCGAATGTAGTTGGAAAAAGAAGCAGAGGAAGAACGAGGAAAACTTGGCACTATCAGGTATGTCAAATACTTGAAAGCGGCCGGGTCAGGAGTCAGTCAGTAAGAATCGTCGGGTATGTATGAGGAGATGCATGAATGTAGAAGAGGCGAAGAATGTTTTCAAAGACAGAGTGGTGTGGCGTTCGATTCTCTCTGCCTACTCCTGGTAATGGTTGTAATGGGACCACTTTTTGAGAACTTATCTACATAAATATTTTTATCAATAGGTGAAAATACTGTTTATATTGTCACCTTTTTCTGTAATTCTCGAACATTGTCGTCTTTACATTAACTCAAAAACACTTTTCCTAGTGTTTTATTTATTTTATTTAAATCATCATGTTATTCTACAAATTTAATGCCAAAGCAATAAATAATATGTATGTATATGTAATAAAATGTATGCAAAAATTCCAGAATGACAGTCACTTGGGTTTGCGAACCCCTACTCGTACTAGCTTATATAAAAAAAAACAAATGTTCAGTTGTGTCGTATTTGATTTTTGAAGTTTGGCGTTCGGTGATATGAAACTTGTTGATACAAATGTGCAACAGCGTGTTGATATATGTTGTAAAAATCATTAAAAGTTAACACTAAGAAAGGATTTGCAGTACCTTGTATCAAAGCACTATTACTTTTCAAGGAAACCTGATTTTTATGAGTGGATAATAAAGAAAATAAGTTTGCCTAAGCGATCGCGTGCAAAGTGGTATGATGTTGCAATAAAAACTATTTATGCAAGTAGGAGAATTTTTTTTTTTAAATTATAAAATTAATATTTTGTATACAACTTTTGCAAGGAGGGTGAATTTCATCCATCGATTTGTAAGTCACTTTGTGGTAAAATCTATCCATTTTTAATTTAAGTTTTACGCAGTAAATAACACATTTTCCTAAAATATATAAATCTTAAAACGTGTCTCAATAGATTTTTAATAAATAGTTGTATTAACTAGTTAAACATATATTATTTATTGATTCGACATTAACTTTGTGGAAGACAT
The DNA here is from genome assembly GCF_059751285.1 of Brachycentrus maculatus. Classification (NCBI taxonomy): domain Eukaryota; kingdom Metazoa; phylum Arthropoda; class Insecta; order Trichoptera; family Brachycentridae; genus Brachycentrus; species Brachycentrus maculatus. Next base: position 2,273,647 of record NW_028280822.1, on the reverse strand, counting down.
GTTGATTAAAAAAAAGGTTAAACGCTTGTAATATACCACTTAATAAATTTTGTTTCATTACACATGACTAGTTTCGAAAACTAACAGATGTTTTTTTTTATTAACGGGTGAAAAATAAAACTAGTTTTACTTTTCACTTGAAGATGAAAACATCTGTTAGTTTTCGAAACTAGTCGTGTGTAATGAAATATAACTCATTAAGTTGTATTATAATAATAAATGTTTAATAAATAAAAAAAAATGTATAAGTTAAACTTAAATTAATTACATTTTTTTTATGTTGACTTACTTGCACAGAATTCTCCAAAAGCAGCCGAAACTACTTCCATTCGGCACTTCACCGGCATACGAAACAGTCATTTTGGCTTATTTGTAAACAATACTAATTGAATGCACTACGATCACTCTCCATAGGGACGGAGGAAACAATACAACTAACAGTGGAGAGCGGGTCTGATCACATAATAGCGCGAGGAATTCCGCACTGGTCGACCGGGCGTAATGAGTGGAAGCGCACGCAGACTAGGCGCTCAGCTCTCTGCTTCGGACTACAGGCAAAGACTAACTAATTTATATACTACAGGCTACAGACTCTGTTGCCCGTAGAGGCCGTGGGCGGAGCTGCCCACCCCACCATTATCAAATCGTCATTTTAATGGTAGCTGCGAACGTCATTTAGTCGTCACCAGTCGGCTGCGCCGTGCGCCTCCGTACTAATCCTACCCAACGCACAGAGCTAGGGATTCCCGACTACTCAAACTTAAGGGCTAAGGGCCTACGTAAACTAACTTTCTTTAAACCCTTTCTTTAACCCTTTGAACGCGTTAAGCAAAAAAAAGTTGATTTGAAAAATACAAATTTTCCATAAAAAATTAAATGTTTTATAAAATTCATTTTATTTCCTTTTATTTGTTTTAGTCATGTCCAGGACGTTTACAAGCCATGGACTCTAGTCGATTTACGTGTCCAAAGCAGAAACAAATTTGGGCGACTTTAGTCGATTTACGCGTCCAAAGGGTTAAACAAAAATCAAATACGTCACATGTTACCTGAGTAAAATGAAAATTAAGATGCAATTTATCCATTTCCAAATAAAAAAAATCGGGCGGAAATGACTTGTGGCTCCTAGCGTTGTCGAACGCTGAAAGGAAAATGAGATGTGTCATTTCCACGGAATTACCACCACCATATTTAAAAAATATATCAAACTAATTACAATTGTTGAAACTGGCGAATCTAATTATTTTGTGCAACATTTTGAGTGTGTCCAAATTCTTGTTCACCAAATCTGGATCATCTCCAATCAGGAGTTATTATTACAACCAAGCCTAAGACGGTCAATGTAAATGTCGAGACCTTCATATTCTTCTTCATCTATGTATGTTAAAATGTTAATAAATCATGTAATAAAAATGTTAATAAATTTTCAGTCTACTACGTTGATTTTTTTTATTTTTATTTTTAAAGAACATGAAAATAAAAATTCGTGATAATTAAATCGCCTTGTTAGGGCATTACAATTATTTGATATTTGATAAATGCTCCAACAAGGTGAAACTATTGTCAAGATTTTTTTTTATTTAAATAATGATTGTCCGCCTCCGTAGTGTAATGGTCAGCACGCTCGGCTACCGTTCTGGAGGTCCCGGGTTCGATTCCCAGGAGGGGTCAAATAAATATAAGTGATTTTTTCACTGTAATATTTAATAAAAAATATAACCTTGGACTGGTACGTGAAGTGAAGGGCTGATCACCTTTCCTTCATGTGTAAACGATCAAGATAACACTGCGTTCATATGAAGCAGTGCCCTATGCACCATTGGGGTGCGGATAAGGGTTTTTATTATTATTTTTTTATTAAATAAAAATATTTACTTAGTAGACTCAAATCTGTATTGGATTTTTTAATGATGGATTTTGTAAGGTGCAAACGGTGACGGTGCAAAGAGCACTGCGTCATATAAACGCAGTGTTATCTTGATCGTTTACACATGAAGGAAAGGTGATCAGCCCTCCGCTTCAGGTACCAGTCCAGGGTAATATTGAATAAATATGACAGTGAAAAAATCACTTATATTTATTTTACCCCCCTTGGGAATCGAACCCGGGACCTCTAGAACGATAGCTGAGCGTGCTGACCATTACACTACGGAGGCGGAAAACGCCACCAAATTGGGCACTGAATACCGTGATTTGCTTTAAATGATCGAATCCAAATACCTTTGTGACTAATAATTAAGTAACGACTTGTTTGAAATAATTCGTCTTAATTTCGGTTTTTTAATTCGATCATCAATATAACATAATGATTTTCTAACTCGGTAATATCGTTTTGGCAATGCAATGGTGGAACAAGTGGCAGGTCAAAGGTGCACTGCATATCCAAAATGTATGTTTTCCTAATTCCCTACAGTTATTAAATTAAGTTCCAATATACGATAAATAAAAAAAAAATTCAAAACCCAGGTAACATTTGACGTAGTTGAATTTTTTGTTTAAAACACCGTTTGGTATTGAAAAAAATATTTTTTCTTCGAAATAAATGTATGGTTTTGAAGAGTTAGTTATTGAAAGGTAAGCAGTTGAAAAAATAATAAAAAACTTTTTTCAATATTTATTATTATTAAACCATATCCACTCCCTAGGTGGGGCATATGGAGTCCACAAACTGTTTCCAGGCTTTTCTGTCGGCTGCCAGCTCCCTTGCATCCTCCCAAGTCAGATCCGCGTCCCGAAGTTCTGACGAGAACTGCCGACGAATTGTCAGCAGTGGTCGTCCTGGGCGGCGCGAACCTGATGCCCTGTAAAAGGGGCAAGCTTGATTAAGGCTCTCAGGAGGCATGCGGAATATATGGCCAAGCCAACTGAATCGCCTTTTCTTGACGACAGTTACGACCAAAATTTGCTGCGTCCTACGCCTTATATCTTCATTCCTCACAAAGTCAAACCACCGCACGCCTAAAATTCTCCGCAAACACCTATTCTCAAAGCTTAGTACACGGCTGCTCTGGGACCTTGTAAGGTACCATGTTTCACAGCCGTATAAGAGAACAGGAGCAATGCAGGCATTGTATAGGCGGCATTTGGTCTTCACCGAGTATAAATCCGATTTCCAGACAGCCTTCATACTGTTAAAAGCGGACCCTGCGAGTCCTAATCGCACTTCCAGTTCCCTTTGAAGGCTGCCATTTTCAGTCGCGTACACTCCCAAGTACTTGAAACTCTCGATCCTTTCGATGCGCTGGTTACTCAACATCAAGGGTTGTTGGGCATCTAGGCACGAGCTGTTGCACAACACATGGGTTTTTGGAACATTTATTGTAAGCACCGTGTGCGTAGAGTACCTATTTACCCTGTCGACGATTAATTGAAGACCCTCGACGGATTAATCAATCTCAATATTTATTACATATAAAAAATGTTAAATTCCAATACGCATTCTAAAAAAAATGTGCGCGGAAAGACGTCTAACCCCTAGCGCGGTCGGTCGCGTTCTAAATTTGAACGTTCGAGATTGATTCAGCCTTGATTGATTTGCCAGTTACAGTGGTAATACATATCCATTTTTAATTGCAATTTTTTTACATATTACTACCACTATTTCTTAAAACCTATTTTGACACGTGTTTCGCTGCATTCAGCATCATTTGCAATACAATGTTTTATAATGATCGAAAACGTGTCACAACAGATAAAAAAAATTGTTGATAGTTAATCAAATCGATATAATTTTAACACTCTCTTATCATTCATCGTTCACTTTGTGTAATAAAACTATAATAAACAATAATTCGTGACTACCGGTTTCGGAATAATTATTCCATCATCAGATCATTAAAATAAAATTATTACACTATGACATTTGTACAAAAATAAAATTTTGAAAGAGAGATAGAAGGCTAATGAATCACAATGGGAATATTTTTAAAACTGAACTTGAAATTAAATTAGTTGGTTATTTTTTATAGGTAAGTCTTTATTGATTTCTTTACTTATTTCTAATTTTTCTAGATTATCTCAACCAAACCAGTTTTATTTACATGTAAAATTTCTATACCCGTTGATTTATCAAACTTAAAGTGTTCAAATATAAGATGATCAGCAAATTCAAAAAAAATATTTTTATAAAGGCACCTAAGATGTTCTTTAATTTTGATATTGAATTTAATTTTGTTTTTCCTGTGTTAAAGGCTGGACAGTTTGAACAATTTAATTTACAAACACTAGAATGAATAAATTTCTTCTTTTATTAAAAATCTTCATTATCTTTACAATATTACAGTGTACCCATATTAGTGTTTGTGTAAAAAGCTGGTATTACACAAAGTGAACGCTGAATGATAAGGAGAATGTTATATTACCATACGACAAAGTTAACAATGTTTTTTAATATACAAAATACTATACAAATTTGTTTGAGATCGATCATTTGGGCACCCTTGCCTTAGTTTATGCATGAACCTTAATTAAGAATCTTTATCAAACGGTCTTACGCCATTAGATCGCGACAGACACATTCTAAAAATACCTCCGATTGTTTCAACAGCTGCTCTTGTTATTTCATAAACAAAATACGTTTAGATTTGAGAGTTTTATGATCTATCCAGTTTTTTTGTGCTGTATGTCAGTGAAAATATTAAAACGGTTTTGATCCTTTCGACTAACACGATCTAGGCTTTTACAGCAGAAAAATATATGTCACATCGATCAATAGATGTCTCTAGTGAAATTATAGTCACATCAAGCAATATGTTTCGAATTTGAACAATATATACAGGGTTATTGGTAACTCGATGTATTCCCCGGCAGCACGAGTTAGGGGTGGGTAAGCAAATGCAAGAAATTTACGCGATTTGATGAAAAATGCCCATTTTTGGGCAAAGTGACCGAATAAAAAAGGGATAATTGAATGGCATAAAAATCTATATTTTTAAATACAACTTAGTAGACTCAAAAAATCTGTGTTTGATTTAAAATTAATACATTAAAGAAAATATAAACGTTTATACGTTTAAATAACCGTGTTATTATTTAAAAAATACTCAATTCGTTAAGTCGCAATCAAATTTTCTCTAAATCAAGGTAACATTTTACGTAATTGTTTTTTTTTAAACACCGTTTCTCTTTGAAACAATAAGAAGAGAAAGGGTTATTGAAAGGTAAGGAGTTAAAAAAAATATCGGTCGTGAGCAAATATGTGACCTCTCCGGTGGTCTCCGGTGGAATAAATGCGACTTAACCAATGCTGGGCCTCACTGAAAATTGTTCAAATAAGCACTTTTGATATGTCAATAAGAAATTATTATTTATCATTTTATTTATCGCAAAACAACGATTCATTTTATATTGCCTATAAAATGAATCGTTGTTTTGCGATAAATAAAATGTTAAAAAAAAACATTATGTAGTTATGTAAAATATAATGAAATTACCATATTAAAATCGCAAACATGATCAAGGAAAATAGTGACTAGTAATTATTAGGTTGAACAAGTTTATACGGATTCGTACTAAGCACGTTGAAATCTACATTAATTTAGGAAACACAATAAATTTCGGTTCAGATTTTTGTTTGTATTAGTTAATAATAAATTACAGCTAAAATTAAATGAAATGCAAGTAATAAATTAACACTGTCATTATCATTCATCGTTCACTTAGTGTAATACCAGTTTAAAAACACTACTTCGTGACTACGATATAAAATAAGAATATGAAAAAATTAAATTCAAGTAGCTACTTCAGAAAAATACAAACGTAAACGAACTGATTACATTGCGTAAGTTCGGAAAAAAAATTACAGTAAATATTTATAAATATCGAACACGAAACAAAATTTTTGAAATACCATACATAGTCTATAAATAAAATTTATAATTATAATTTTATGTTTAAGAGCGCCATCTATTTGAACGAGACGTTATTAAAATGTCAAGATTATATATTTTGACGTTAGTTAAACGTAGTTAACAAATCTATTATTAGATGTCACTCTAAATATTTTACTTTGTTTAATATAACTTTGCAAGTTGTACACTAGATGGCAGTAATTATTTTTCCACCAATAGGTTCGTTATTTGTATCAAGGATTTTTTTCAATTATTCGCAGAGACGAAAGTTTGTAAACTGACAGCCATCAAAATATAACTTTAAGTATATGCTAGTAAACACTTTTAATGAAAATAAGTATGACACTAAATAAAAATGTAATTGTATTATTTTTTGACATTTCATCAAAGATGAAGAAGAATATGGAAGTCTGGGCATTTACGGGGCTTACGACCGTCATAGGCTGGTTTGAGTGATCACTTTACACACGTGTAACATTCACCAATTATACCCATTATTGACAACCACACTACTCAAATTCTTCGAAGTTCTATATATATGAACCAATTTAGAAACTTTGTTCTTGAATCACTAGAACTTCACTAGAGACATCTATTGGTGAGATGTAAAGAAGCTTTTTTATTAAGCAGAAACTCTTATATTAGTATGTGAGATCCGAATCCCGGATTATAATCACACACATGAGAAACGCCAGAAAATACCATTTTCATTTTTATTATTAAGCTTATAATTTGACCAGATAATTTATTTACAACATTTTGAGTGTGTCCAAATACTTGTTCACAAAATCTGGATTATCTCCAATTACAGGAGTTATTTTCATATTATTTTTTGACATTTCATCAAAGATGAAGAAGAATATGGAAGTCTGGGCATTTACGGGGCTTACGACCGTCATAGGCTGGTTTGAGTGATCACTTTACACACGTGTAACATTCACCAATTCTACCCATTATTGACAACCACACTACTCAAATTCTTCGAAGTTCTATATATATGAACCAATTTAGAAACTTTGTTCTTGAATCACTAGAACTTCACTAGAGACATCTATTGGTGAGATGTAAAGAAGCTTTTTTATTAAGCAGAAACTCTTATATTAGTATGTGAGATCCGAATCCCGGATTATAATCACACACATGAGAAACGCCAGAAAATACCATTTTCATTTTTATTATTAAGCTTATAATTTGACCAGATAATTTATTTACAACATTTTGAGTGTGTCCAAATACTTGTTCACAAAATCTGGATTATCTCCAATTACAGGAGTTATTTTCATATTATTTTTTGACATTTCATCAAAGATGAAGAAGAATATGGAAGTCTGGGCATTTACGGGGCTTACGACCGTCATAGGCTGGTTTGAGTGATCACTTTACACACGTGTAACATTCACCAATTCTACCCATTATTGACAACCACACTACTCAAATTCTTCGAAGTTCTATATATATGAACCAATTTAGAAACTTTGTTCTTGAATCACTAGAACTTCACTAGAGACATCTATTGGTGAGATGTAAAGAAGCCTTTTTATTAAGCAGAAACTCTTATATTAGTATGTGAGATCCGAATCACATAAATGAAATAATATGAAAATAACTCCTGTAATTGGAGATAATCCAGATTTTGTGAACAAGTATTTGGACACACTCAAAATGTTGTAAAATGTAATTGATTTTAAAATCTGAAACTAGGATTAAATATAAAATAATATCATATTTATTGATATACATTTGTTTTTGAGAAATCTGAATCTTCGATTTATCATATATAGATGTCGGTAGAATCAATAATTTTTCTTGAACCAACGATTTTCACCAGCCCAAAACGGGTATTGAATGATTTGGAAACAAAATTAGCCCAAAATATAAAAGGGTTTAGTCATCTCATAGACAGCTCTTTATATTTATAATATCAAACGCGTTTTTTTGTGCACGTTCTCGACTATCCTACTGACTCAAGTGAGGTGGGATGAATGTGGCTTTACTAACTTGTTTAGTTCGATCAAGAATTGCAATCGGCCTTGAACTCGAAGTGGTCAAGAAACTTGATATATACTACAAGACAGCATAGGCGGATATAAGAGCGTCTTTTTATATGGCTCGCATACAATACATGCCATCTGCAGGTCTTCGTATGGGCATCCAAAGAAAGCTCTCGTGTGGAAATAATTCGCTAACACAGTGGAAGCTCTGCATTACATACGTTCGCCAGCTTCTATATTCGCATCATTTCTTCGTAAATGCACCTCCGTCGATTTCAAACGATCACAATATCCAACGTTTATCGAATTACCCACCACGTACCACATGTTCATCCAAGTCCAGGGTTGGCATATTCAAAGCGAAGTGTTGAAATTAAAAACTTCTTCATAAGTATTTTTTTTAATTAGCGATAAAACAAAAACTTTTTTTTTTCCTTGTTAGGAAAATCGTGTCATAAGAAATTCTTTATGTGAATAAATATAAAAGTTCAAGGTGCAAAACGTATTTTCAATAAGGGATCATACTTGGTTATAAAAATTATTATAATAATATCCAATACAGCGCAGTTTTTTGAGAAAAATCAACTTAGGGGCGTTTTACAATTTACAGTGATTTAAACATTTGAAACAATGCACAACATATCCATACTACACACATAAGTATATGTACAATCTAAGTCATTAATTTTCTCCTTCTTCCATGTATATATTCCCCCTACATTTCCCTTCCCATATACCTTAAATAACATTCACCCCGACCTCCTTCACTGACGTCATCTACATTGCCATCCCATAACACATAAAGCATTTTTATATCTAAGAATAAGGAACGCAGAACAGATCATATATTTAATCTTCGTATAATCACGACTGAGTTAATCCGCCGTAGATTCGTTGCGGTGCCCTATTCATCACTGGAGTACCTACGTACCTACCCATTATCCGTACGATTGACACACGTTAGTGACACGATCAAATTCTAAAAATTATAATAATAAATATTAATAATTTTCGGAGCGCCATTTTCGTCAAGTACTTCCTCAAGGACTCTTCACTCTGAATGAATTAAAAAAATAATAATACGCAAAGGAGTATGGCTCTATTTTATAATCGCAGGGTAGGCAGATTCTCTCTGCCTCCCTGCGGGGAAGCGGCGTATTGGTTAGTTAGTTAGTTATGTACCCAAAATTGATATTTCCAATTAGATGGCTTTCTGCGAGGGCAGACGGCGATTGAAGAAATTCTTGTTAGAATAAGAAAGAAAAGACGAATAAATTATATACTAAAAACAAATATATGGAATTATGAATTATACAAAATATTTTCAGTAATGACACAATAATATAAAATATTATGCAAGACACCAAAGGTTACTTATATTAGCAAGATGTGACTTTTGATCTCAGTTTACCCTTTTGAGTTTGTCATTCATGCTTCGATTTCGTCAATCCCTTTCGACTTAAAAGCCAAGTATGTAAATGCACGAGTTTGTATGTACTTAAATGATATATATTTCGTCGCAATATTTTGCATTGCTAGTAGGTAGGTTATTATATTAACCTTACCCTTCCGGTGCTAAAATAAAAACGCGCGTCCAGGTGTTGGGTAGTCATTACACAATAAAAAATTGCGATTTTAAATCGGAAAAATACGGACACTCATTGCTAATACCCTTACCTAATTATGAATGAAGAAAAAAAATTAAATAATTTAGATTTATTTACTGAAAACATTAAAAAACCATTTGGCAACGCTCACGTAACAAGCGTAGGTCCACTCAAACCCAAGAGCTACTGCCGCTAGCCAGAGAACATTGAGCTTTGAGCTCCTCACGCTTGCACATTGCAAGGATGCAAGAGTGAGATGCAAGTATAGTGTCGCGGTTCCCGCACACTCTTCACGTGCTGTTTATACGCGAATTTGTTTCCGATATTCACAAAATACCTCCGATGAACCCGATAAATTCTGATTATTATTAATATTATTTTTTAAATCAATGCATAAATATGTTATGGAGGAACACCTAAAATCTTAGCCTTGTGTTTATTACATTTGTAGAGATATTGATGGTTATTAGAAGCAATATGTACAAGGTACACAACACCGGAAAGGGAGGGTTAAGTACTACGTATTCAACGGATACACTTTCCATGGCATTTTTGTAAGACTACAAAGACATTTAAAAAAAGGCTTAGTAAGCATCAACTTGCAAAATAACAAACTTAATTTATTTCCACAAATTTTACATAACGATGTATGTAATTTATTTATAAATTTTTCATCATACACGTAATTACAAATTACAATAATTGGAATATTTTGATACTACTTACTTTTGTAGATGATGTCAATTCCTTGTGTAAAATATTAAAATATTACTTAAGTATATGTTAATATATCTTTATTTATAGATTTGGCGTTTAATTTGTAGAATTCAATTTTAATTTATGTATTAAATGGTGAATCACAATTTTTTTTGAGTCTACTAAGATGTATTTTAATGTTAAAAACAAATAAAAATCGATATTGTTACAATTGTTTCGCCTAGGTATGGCATTTTCTAAGGAATGTCAATTTACGTACGTAAAACTAAGTAGACTCAAGAATTCAGTGTTTGATTTAATATAAATTAGTATTTCTTATAAGCTAATCTTACCTTATCTCAATTGACTTATCTCCTATTATTTTTGACATCTCATCAAAGATGAAGAAGAATATGGAGGTCTGGGCATTTACGGGGCTGACGACCGTCATAGGCTGGTTTAAGTGATCACATTACACACGTTAACATTCACCAATTCTACCCATTATTGACAACCACAGTATTCAAATTCTTGGAAGTTCTATATATATGAACCAATTTAGAAACCTTGTTCTTGAATCACTAGAACTTCACTAGAGACATCTATTGGTGAGATGTAAAGAAGCTTTTTACTAAGCAGAAACTCTTATATTAGTATGTAAGGTCCGAATCCTGGATTATAATCACACACACGAGAAACGCCAGATAATACCATTTTCATTTTTATTTTTTAAGCTTATAATTTGACCAGATAATTTATTTACAACATTTTGAGTGTGTCCAAATACTTTTTCACAAAATCTGGATTATCTCCAATAACAGGAATAAATTTCATATTATTTAAATAATACGAAAATAACTCCTGTTATTGGAGATAATCCAGATTGTGTGAACAAGTATTTGGACACACTCAAAATGTTGTCTTATCTCCTAATAAAATACTGAACAAATATTTCACCCGAGGTGACGAATATGTGTGCATAAGAGAAATATAGTTAATTCTAAGGTGATAGAAATATTGTGGAATTTCGTCATGAATATCCTCGGCATAGAACACACCAAAATGTAATATACGTATGTACAGATGGGCAGTCATGTGGGTTCTGACATATGGCAAACATGTAACTCAACACTGCCGAAGGACTTACACGAGCCAAATGGCTTTAGGGGAAAATACACGAAGGATGAAGATGTGAAATGTAAATCTGCAATACTACTACGCAGGGCTAGGCAGAGAGGATGGAACGCCACACTTTTCTGTCCTGGTAAACACTCCTCCGTTCATTTAATTTATTTATTGATTTGGCGTTTAATTTGTAAATAAAACTCCATTTTATTTCTTCACAATTAAATACAACTTAGTAGACTCAAAAAATCTGTGTTTGATTTATTAATTAAACACCTCCATTCGTTCACATCCATACATCTTTTAGGTTCTGATTGATCTGATCGTAACAATTTTCGGCCGTCCTCGTTCTGTTCTCCCGCTCACATTTGCCACATATATTTTTTTAGCCATTCCTCGTTATCCATTTTCTTTTATCCCTTGTTCAGCCTTACATTCCTTTCTTATATCTTCATTTTTAATTATGTCATATGTAGATTTTCCACACATTCGTCTGAGGTAGCTTATTCCAACAGGGTTCACTCTGCTTTCATCCTTTGCTAGTTCCATTTTTCGCTTCCATACATCACTGTCGGTACCAGCACTTTGTCGTAAACCGCCAGTTGAGCTTCCATGGACATACCTACATATTTTATCTAAAATTATGTGAAATACTGATTTTGCAAGTTTTGACTGCAAATGCGAGATTCTAATTAGCGAATTGATTGGATTAAAAAGGAGAAACGAGATTCAAATCAATGGCTGATAATCAAGTAAAGCTTTTGTTTTTTTCTTCAATATTTTTATCCCACTTTTCTTCGTGATTATACTACATACTTTGTGACTGCATTCTGCGGACTGTATGTGACGGTATTTCTCCTAGATGCATAGTTCTGCTTCCTATAGAGCGCTTCTGGAATCTGGATGTCAGTGGTGGAAATAGTTTTGTCGTTTTGTTTTGTATAAGCTCTTTATGCCCTATTCCCTTTTCATCTTCTTACGTCGTACATTTAAAAAAAATGGCCATAAAAGAATGATAAATTAAAAAAAAAACACGTATAACTGTTATGTCAATCGTCTTCAGGCTGAAATTGTCTCTCGAATTTTCTTACCTGTTATTCAGTAAAAATGAGCGCACGTCACAGTATTGTACACTTGAACATAGGAATAAAACTCTATATCAGAGAACGCGTTGGAGAAATGATTTTGTATACATTCTTTAATACATCTTAAAATAGATGGAGAAGAATATGGAAATCAGGGCTTTTGCTGGTTTAAGTGATCACTCTACACATTTACCAATTCTACCCATGATTGACAACCACACTAAAATTATTGAAACTTCTAGATATACTGATCAAACTCGTAACACAGTATGCAAGAGTTCACTAGAGACATCTATGGTGGTATGATGAAAGCTATTATTAGGCAGAAACTCTTTCATTTATATGAGAGGTCTGAATCCTGGATTATATTCATATACTTATTTACTTGAAAACATCATTTCGAACTTTTATTTTAGCTTATAATTTGACCAGTTTATATATCTACAATATTTTGATAATGAATCCAGATTTGTGAATAAGTATTCGGACACACTCAAAACGCTGTATATTTAATGTTTGCCAAACTCCTTTTAGAAGAACTAAAGTGAAGTTTTATTTTAAAATCATTCATATACATACAATGTAAAATGTAAATTTTATAACGATATTGTGTTACATTATACCATGATTGGGAATATCCACATATTTTTTAAACACCAAACTGTCACTAAGCGAAGATGTGTATTGTTTCACACATGGATATACAGTGGAACCACTCATGACGAGTAATTCGCATAACGAGCGAATGAAAAACGAGGAAAAAAGTTTCTCCCTTAACGTACGACATTTCGTATAACGAGTTACAGAGATAGGGCAAGTCCCTTTTTCCGGGATTCTACGCCAGTCAAAACAAAAAATATTTCGCTTTATGAATATTTCGCTTAACTAGTAAGGTTCTGGAATAAATTATGCTCGTTATGAGAGATCGCACTGTATTTTATATTCCAAGAAAATAAAGAATGAGATTTCAAAAAATAATATGAAAATAACTCCTGTAATTGGAGATAATCCAGATTTTGTGAACAGTATTTGGACACACTCAAAATGTTGTAAATAAATTATCTAGTCAATTTATAAGCTTAAATATTAAAAATGAAAATAATATTTTCTGGTGTTTCTCATGTGTGTGATTATAATCCAGGATTCGGACCTCACATACTAATAAAAGAGTTTCATCTCACCAATAGATGTCTCTAGTGAAGTTCTAGTGATTCAAGAATAGTGTTTCAAAATTGGTTCATATATATAGAATTTCCAAGAATTTGAGTAATGTGGTTGTCAATAATGGGTAAAATTGGTGAATGTTACACGTGTGTAAAGTGATCACTAAAACCAGCCCATGACGGTCGTCAGCCCCGTAAATGCCCAGACTTCCATATTCTTCTTCATCTTTGATGAGATGTCAAAAAATAAAATAAAGAAACATTCAGAAATGCAATGCAATGCACTTTTAGGAAGAAGAGTACAATGAGTGTCGAAAAAACACCAATTTTCGGATACGTCGCTGTTTCAAGCGCACTTTCGGCCGCATCGAGAACGAAAATTATTTTCGGGGCAAAAAGCGGCCCTGTCCTTGAGATGACCTTGAGAGGTCCAGCGCAGCGCGACATTCCGTCCTTATGCTTTCATACATTATTCATTTGAGGACGATTGAAGCGACGCTGGTACAGCCAGCGCTGCTTGGCGGATGCTGCATCTGCTGCCATTCTTTGGAGTAAAATGCCTCTCTTTCTATTGATTAATTCAAATTTAAAAGTCGGACGACCGCGTAAGAGATCAATCATGATTTTAAAAAAATATATAGAAAACAAATAAAAAAAAGATTTGTTACTCCTTTCCTTTTAATAATTCTTTCCTTTTGAAATATATATATTTAATTCGTAGCTTTTCTTTTTTCAATACAAAAAAGGAATTTTAAGCAAAAAAGTCAATTACGTCAAATGTTACCTAGGTTTAAAGAAAATTAAGTTGTGATTTATCTTAAATTGGGCCTTAACGACATGATACTATTGATAAAGGTATCCTTTGGTGCTTTATTTGTGGGTAAACTATGGAATTTAAGATGAAATCTGAGTAGTTATACGAATACGAAATAGCGGCGTTGGTTATCATTACCGTTCGAATATTGAGTGCTTCATTAACCTTTGTACCATTCAGCAATCAAATGCTAACTAATATATGCGTATATATATAAATATATATATATATATATATATATATATATATATATATATATATATATATATATATATATATATATATATATATATATAATTGTATATAAATATTCGGCAAGGGTTGCCGAAGTAATGAACACTAAGACACTGTCACAGTCTGCCTTCTTCTGAGGAGTTTTACGTGGTTTCCTCCCAGCTATGAGCAAATGCTGAGAAGTTCCTGTTTGGCCCACACTAGATTATCCCTCCTGTTCCCAACACAGATTCAAACGAAAACATATTTAATTAGCTAGAAGAAACAAAAATCCACTAAATGATCTATAAACCTTGTATATGATAAGCAAGGTAAATAATAAATGCAATTCCCATCTAAAAAAAAGAAAACTAAGACGGAAAAAAAGATTTTTGGCCCATATCAAATTCTCGATTGATACCTACATTGAATAATTTACGTAAAATCTATTAAACAATTAAAATTACTTACCAAAGTGGTTCATCGGTCGTTCTTGTGTCGAGAAACTTCGTCCATATATTCCGGAATGGGCGTCCCGTCAGGCGTTTCGAGAAATTCGAACATTGAAAAGTTACTCCAAAAAAGACGAACCCTTAAATGTGACTCGTCTTTTGCCGAATAGGCCGAATACAACTGAAATTTATTATTTGAAACTCGTTCCGAGTCGGTAGGCAGTTCAGGTTTTTACGACTTCCACGGTATACAAACATGGACTCCTAATATTGCAAGTTCCACGAATGTCTCGTGTTGACCATTTCGTCCATTGTTTTCCTTGATTCTCCAAATATATTCTCTCCGCCCGTTCTTCGTTTAAGGAAAGTTACTGCATATTCATGCAAACTGATGAAAGAGTGAAGAAATCCGGAGTTATGGGTTCTAAAGATACAAAAAGTTTCCAAAAGCACTCATCTTCTTGATTTAATCACTACTGGTTACTCAAACTTAGTCATGTTTTAACAATACAAGTACTACCAACATGCTGTTTATACTTTCTTTAAACGGTTTCACTATCTGCGATTTCACTGTCTCAAAGAATAATTTAAAAATAAAAATTAATAAACAAAATGTTATTGATATGATGTTACTAGCTGTACCTCAGCTAGCTCGATCTTGTTAAATGTTAAAAAAATAAAATAGAAAACACACATTTATTATTAGTATTTTTACTGTTACAATGCTTGTGGGTATACATTATTTTAGCGGCTGTCAAGAAGCATGCCGTCCACCTTGAGCAATGTTTATGTTATGTTCAACAGTTGGCGATGCCATTGCGTTAAAACATGTTAAAATAAAAATAGAGTTTTGTCAACAACAACAAAAAAATCGTAGGATTACTTTTGGATATTTAAAATTTAAAATTATTTTTTTTATTATATTCATATTATAGATGAAGTTTTGATGCTATAATACACCGATATCGTACGAATTAAAAGCCAACGAGCCAGGATAAGACCTCTCGAGAGATCGACCAACCAGATCAAGAAAGTCACATGTCTTATATTTACTGATGGTATACGAACTAGGTACTAACTAAGGCTGAATTATGGGACGATATGCTTAAGTCGAAAGATATAATTATCTATATATCTACGAAAAAATATATAATTATCCACGATATACTCGTATTTTAGTATAGCACAGAACCATTTAATTTAAATTGGGTTTGGTCTTGGTATCCGCGGTTTCATTATGCGCGATACATAACTGAACCGTATATCTGTTTAGGGTAGCTTTAATTTCTGCTAAGCGAGGAAATGGTATTTCTCTAAAAACACACACTCGTTTATACGTTAATTAGTAACTTATTACTTTTTGACATTTGAACAAAGATGAAGAAGAATATTGAAGGGTGAAATATAATTTTCATTTTATTATTTTAGCTTATAATTTGACCAGTTAATTCATTTATCACATTTTGATTTCAAAATGTGATAAATGAATTAAATTTTTTAAGTAAATTTTTTTTTTCAATACAAAAAAATTATATAAAAAATAACTCCTATAATTGGTGATAATCCAGATTTGAGAAAAAGAATTGGGGCACAATTTAAAAAATAAATAAACACTTGTATAATACCACTTAATGAATTTTATTTCACAACATACGACTAGTTTTGAGAACTAACAGACATTTTTATCTACAGGTGAAAAAAAATTAAATAAAAAAAAATCAACACGTCATTCCACAAAGTTAATGCCGAATCAATAAATAATACAAAATGTTGTTAGTTAGTATCTATTAAAATGCGGGTAATACATATTGAAAACCCCATTACATACTTACATTGCTCCTGTTTCATCATATGTTTTACGTTAATTTTGTAATTAATACTCTTCCCAGTTATTTCTTCGGTCAAAGCTTCGCCGAGAGGCATATTGGCATTGAAAAAAGACATAATTTGCTCGGCTTTTCATGAAAGAAATACCAATCTATATGTCTTCCCGTATGCGATCGCAACTCACAACGTACCCGTCGCCTGTGGAGGATATAGCCGATAAGGCCTGGTTTTTAAATGATCCTAAGGCATAGGTGGCCAACATTTTCAGAAGCCGGGCCAGATTTTAGAAATGAGATTTCCTACCGGGCCGTAAAACAATGTATATATATATATATAAATATATATATATATATATATATATATATATATATATATATATATATATATATATATATATATATATATATATATATATATATATATATATATATATATATATATATATATATATATATATATATATATATATATATATATATATATATATATATATATATATATATATATATATATATATATATATATATATATATATATATATATATATATATATATATATATATATATATATATATATATATAAACTTTTCAAGATAGAAACAGAATCATTGCATATCAGGGATGTTGGCTTTGTTTTAAATTCCACGAAAAAATAGTTTATAGTCCATCTGTCTTACAAACATCTCAGTTCATCTGTTACTCTTCTCTTCTTTAGTCCAACGTCTTTACTACTTGACGCCATTATGGGTCTGGAAATTATCAGGATAGTGAAATACTCCCAAGTATGGGATATAATACGAACTACGCACGATGTAATGTTCTTTTGGTGGTTTTGTGTACATTAATGAAAAAATGTGTGATTTGCTCCGCGGGCCGCAGATTAACACCCGGTGGGCCGCATGCGGCCCGCGGGCCGCGGATTTACCACCCTTGCCCTAAGGTTATAATTTTTTGCAGTTAAACAAATTTACAACTTCATATAAAATTCGCACATTTTAATTTACAATATTCGGAGTGTGTCCAAATACTTGTTCACAAATCTAGACATCTCCAATTGTAGGAGTGCTTATACATTAATTTAAATACTTGGACGTGAACAGATCAGGAGTCGGAATAATCGGCGGGTACGTGTGAGTAGCTGCATGAATGTGGAAGAGTCTAAAAATGACAGAAAAAACAAACTGGTGTTGCATTCTATTCTCTCTATCTACCCCTGTGGAAAGCAACGTGATAATTAGTTAGTCAATTTCAATGATCGTATATGAGTTTAGAATCGATTGCGACGCCAGAATATGTGATTTTTTTAAACATTTTAGTGTAAATTAGCTACTTAATTATTATTGAATTTCTGATATTTAATAATTGAGTTTTTTTTTTTTTAAACATTGTTTCTCTATTGTGCAACTTAATGCAACAGTTATAAATATGCATCTTTTCCCGTTAAACTATATCGCCACTCTCGAGATCTTGTTGATACATAGTCCTGAGTAATGTAAAGTAAGACCACGAAGCACCCATAATCTGAAAATAAGAAAAAGTTGTATAAAGAAATAGGGTTGTAACGTTGTGTCCTTAATAATATCTCATTTATTTTTTACGGAACATTATATACTACGTTAAAAGTAAAAAGTTTTTAAAAATACATTACAATCGGTATGTTCTGTATGTTATTTTAAATGAGTTTAAAAAATAAGGGTTATACTATAAAATAATGCATTAAATTCGCGACACTTTGAATTCCACCAAAAAGTAAGATTAAAATGAATTACTCCTGATTTTTAAAGCAAATAATAAATCACCCTTGAATTTCTGATATGAATTTTATTATTGTACACATATACATAGGTGCGCCACATAGAATAGCGTTTCATAAGTAGGAAAATTGTATTTGTACTCCCTCAAAATACGTCCTACTACTTTTATCAGTAATTTTTAAACAAAAATACGTTTCTTAATGATTTCAATTTAAATTTAACATAATTTTTATCTTCGTACGTTTAATTTCGAATGCTTTATAATTTTACACTCCCAGATAATACTGTTTTTATCAACTCAGTTTAGTCATTGTTAAATACATATAAGTTCTAGGTAAGATCGTTTATACCTAGTACATAAGTTAATTCATAACCTATCTAAACTCGTAAGTACAATGTTATACCTAAGTAACTTCATTGCTTACTTAGTATGGCTAGCATAGCTTGTATAAATTCTTCCCCTTAACGAGATGGCGAGTGTTTTTATCTAGAAATTTTAGTAGCTATAAACATAAAGAGTAAACCAGTAAACAAATAACGAAAAGGCTATAACTATAATAAAATTGGAGCCTTAGTAGAAACATGATAAAAGGTGTTGCATAAACTGTAGCAAGATTTCAGAGTCACATCGACATTAGGTAATTTCAAAAAATATATCGTCAAATGTATAAAAGATATTGTTAAATTATTTTTTTATAAGACTGTTAAATTTAAATAAAAGAACATTTAAAGAAATAAAATAGAAAGGGGCCGAATTAAAACCCTAAGTAAAACCAGTTATTGAATTAAGTAACATTAAGTATTTTCTTTATACCGATGAAAATGTAGCCATATTTATATCGCTGAAGCCCATTGCTGATATTGTCATTGGACGTTTGGTTCTCACTTGAATCATTTGAATTGCGTTTACGAGAGCTTTTCTATCCTCATCAGATTCCACTACCGTCCAGTTGCTGTAAAATGCCATTGCTGCCACATTTTCACTCTGAAAATACAATAAAACACATTTTCACTCTGAAAATACAAAAAAAAATACAATTTCACTCTGGAAATACAATAAAACACAATTTCATTCTCAAAATACAATAAAACACATTTTACTCTGAAAAAACAATTAAACACTTTTTACTCTGAAAATACAACAAAACACATTTTCACTCTGAAAATACAATAACACAAAATGATACCTTCAAAATAAAACTATTGCTAAGATCGTCAACACAAAAAACCACCTCCTAGCAAATCATAATCGACACACTTTTTCAGATCACTTAAGTTGTAAAACCGGTTTCAATTATCCACAAAGTCATTTAAAAGAAACTAAATGCAAATGAGCTATTCATGAATGGATAATAGAGTTGAGTAGATTTGAAATAGACTGCATCATATCGTATTTGATTGCAAGTCCTGAGCAATTTTCTTCCATTTAGCTTTATAAATAAGTATTGTAAAATGTGCTCTCGGTACGAGAAAACTACGCGAGGGTACGTTATTGTTATTTGTTATTATGTGTATGATGAAATATAAATAATTAATAAAGCAAAAGGCATGGGTCTAAGAGGGCTTGGTAAATCTTTGTACTTTGAATTTGAAAAATGCTGTCACTGTTGGCCACAATCATTTTAAAGTGGTAATTATTGTGTTGGTCAGTTTATGGAAGCGTGATAATTTAAAAAATAATGCTAAATATATAGGTAATTTTAAATCCATATTTGTATAAGCATATAACAGTATCATAAATCATGATGAATACCTCATCAAGCAGCTTGTCTCCATACCAGCACATCATCAAAATTTGAATTATAGCCGATGACAGAAAGATAGAATTTTTTATGGCCACGCCAAATGTTGCAATCTGAAAATCGAATACATCTATACACTCCTATACATATTTAACTATACGTCTGTTTGGTAAATAAAAATTTCAATATTCATTTGTTTTTGTTTGTTTACGAGGAAGAAACCATGGCTCTCTGAGGTAGACAGGAAAAATATTAATCTGGGCATAAGATTAAAAAAAAAATGGACGACAGAAAATTGGGCTAAAATACATCGATCCAAGGAAACTAATATTGAAATAAGTATATTAATCCAATTGTACTTATACAAAATAAATTCTTTTTCATGTTCTTAAATCTCCTTTATTTATTCACAAATTGGTTTGAAAGATGACACAACTTTGCATTTGTATACGCATGTAATAAAATACTAGGTGTAGATTCGTTATTCATTAATGAAATACTAGGTGTAGATTCGTTTTGTACATTTTTATTAAATTTTAATAAATAATAAATAAGCAATCTCACCGTTAATGAAAATAGTAGAACACATATGATAAGTGAACTCATTACGAGGCTGGCCAGTAAAATTATACCGAATACAGATTCAACCTCACTTCTGATGCTGAAAAACAATTAATTCAATTTATATAGATATACATATTGCTCACTCCTTTCAACAACGTCATATATAAAAAAAAAACTTTTTAGGAGATCGTTTTTAAAGTTTAAAAATAAAATAAAATGTATTAAAATTAAACTTCAAGCCACTTATTGAACTTTTTACTGCGCAACAGATCTTTTTAGGTAAAACTTGAATGTTTTTTCTCCATTTGAAAAATATTTAGTGTAATAAAAAAAATAATTAAACAATACCTTTTTTTCAAAATGCAAAAACAATACTTTCTGCCCTGTAGCGGGTAAATATTAAGTGAAAAATAAGCATCTTTTGCTGGGATATAGTACATTTTCTGGGCATTCCGAAAACATGCACAACTGAAAATTGATGATTTTTGATAGGTATATGACGTTGTTGAAAGGAGTGAGCGATATGTAACTTCATCATACTGTGTATACCCAATCATAACTAGGAATAGGTTATAAAACTCTTAAAATTTGAGCCTGAAGTGAAAACTTGTTAAAAGGTGTTGCATAAGCCCGTGCTAGATTTCAGAGTGAGTATGTTTATTTATATAAATATATTCAATCTTACCGGAAAAGTTTGTTGTGATAATCGATGACATGTTTTATCTTTTCTCTTGACGTTAATTTTCGTTCGTGATCTCCGACCATTTCAGTTTGGTTTTCTGTGATATTGTCGATATCCCGACATAAAAGCTGAAGTTGCATGCTGACTTGAGCTATTATCATACTGAAGAAACAGTCAAAGCTCGCAAATCCACCCGTTGTAAAGAGACCTTCAAATAGTCAAAAGGGTTACATGTCAAAATATTATTAGACTCCGACAGTTTACATATTGGAGTTATTCTCAATGACAATGTTAATGTAAGTTTGTTTAAAATGCTAAATCTCCTAAAGTAATTTACCGATTGCTTAAAAAATCGGTAAATTACTTTACACGATGTTGCATCCGTGTACCAGCAAGTTTTTTCCTTTTCGCAGGGCCATCACAATACGCACATACAAAACATAACAGTTGCTTAACATCCTTAAAACTCATGGCAGACAGCATGCTTTTTGACAATTGCTGTCACTTACTATTTGCAATGTTTTTAATTGTATTTTTTGTGTCAGAACTATTTTTTTTAAATTGATTCACATTTATTGTGAAATCAAATATATTAAAAATTTCACACTACTTTTGATTTATTTTTCATTTAATTAAACCAATTTTGAGAGCGCGCCTTGGCTGCTGCTCGCCTATGCTATGAAATGATATTCCGCCAGGGATTAAATCACAGATTTTTATCATGCAGTATTATCGTTGGCCCTCAAGGCAATATTTGACTAAAATACAGCTGTTTGATTGTTAAAATCAATTCTTAATAACTACTAATGATACAAAGACAAAAATTGATAAAAAAAAAACAATATAGTATAAAAAGTAAATAAATAAAAAAAATTACCTCCGTGAATTTGTAAAATATATATAGCTACATATTTCCATGAAAATATCGACCAATCGAATGGATACCAAAGAAAATACGGTAGCGACAAGTCAGTGTGTCCATGTTTTTGATATGCGATGAACATGAGTATCATTGGGAACACATTATAACTCATCGAAATCCCATTTGTTAGAATGGTGTATACAAAGACCATCTTCGTGGTCGGTCCCATGGATGTGTCCAAGATTTTATTTATTTCCTCATCCTCATTGTCCGGCCACATTTCCCTTAGATTCTGCACCAGTTCGGCCAAAGCCTTTCTGTTTATGATCAGAAGTGTCAATTTGACGAGAGTAAGAGTGGACTCTATGCAACACGGCAGGAGTTCGGCAACCTTCAAATACCTCTCCGGATGGTTTGTGAGAAATATTTGCGTGACGTAAACGAATTCTCCAAACACCAAGTATGACAAATTGATGAAACCCGCCACGTACATTATCTTCTGGATCAACTGTCTCCTCAACGAATGAGAGCTCTTTTTTAAATATATTTGGCTCAAACCGATAAAATTGAAACCGAACTCAATAACGTGTAGCGTAAAGTCAAATGTCATTCCAGGCATTTTGAATTTTTTTTTTTTTCACAATGATCAAATGTACCGGACGTAAAATTATGTATGTACTCTAAAATTTGATACGAGCTAATTTATAATAATTTTCATGCTCATCTCACTAAATATATTATGAAAACGATTCATTAACACAAAATTCAGAAGGTTTAGATGGCATGACTTAGCTGAACTCTATCGCTTTATGCTACATTTCCAAGTCATCATCAAACTTTTTAAGAAAAATATTTTTTTTAATCGAATAAATCATAACTATTTGTAATAATGATATTTTTAAGGAATTTTAATAATGCTTTTAGTTCCTGAAGTTGTAGGAATAGCTTAAGCTTTAGTTTTTCACGTTTCCATTGGCAAACTAAACGTTAGTAAGATTTTTTATGCCTTGTGTCATTTATTTTATAGTGATATTGAAACAAACTTTGGTGTGAATTAATAATAATTCATTCCATATTTAAACATTCAACCCCTCAGGGAGTCCTCCAAAGGGGATTTAAAATGTACGAGTGATAGGATGCACCAAAAGTTTCAGCTCAAAGCTGTTTGGATGGTAAAATAAAATAAAGGCCATTATTAAGTGTTATCATGAATTCATTATTATGTGAAACGTCAATAAGAAGAAGAATCTAAGGACCTACTTGTTGTCCAGTGAAAAGTGGAAGACGCTAGATCACGTGGTCGTTTCTACATGCATTGGATGGACTTAGCCAGAAGTCGGCAGGAGCGGCTCGCGAGCCGCATGTGTTTGCAGCTCTTCGTCCTCTATCTGCGAAAACAGTGCAAGCCAGAATTTCCAAAATGCCTTCGAATGTAACAGAGCAGCGAGTCGAAGATATTAAACTAGTTTCCGTAATATCAATTGCAACTGACCGTGAGATACGAACTTCTTTTCCTTAAAAATTCAACTCTACATAAGTATTTGTATATGACGTATGTGCGGCTCTCTGGTTCCCTTGTTATCCTGTTTCCATGACAATTTGGCTTTTCTCACTTGACAAACTGCCGATCCCTGGACTAGGTGAGGTAATCGATTTTATTCTACATAAAACAAATGTTAATCAGAATTAAACAAATGTTAATAAAAAATATAGACACGTACTGTAAATTTCGCATTTCTCAAGTATGTAGTTTTTTTACTCATTTCTTCGACCTGCGAAGTGGTGTACATACTTTTGATACATCGATTTCAATATGACAGCAATAGATCGGAGCGGTCACATGTCTGTTCACGATCGTTTTAATAAAAATAGATTTAGATAATATATTGGATATTTTTTTTGTTTTTTTAGAATATATGCAGAAAGATTTTTTTAAATAATATTTTTAACTCTTTACTAACCTCTCAATAACACATTTCTTTCTTTTGAAAACCGCGTAATTATTTCGAAGAAAAACTTATTTTGTTAAACAGTGCAAAAACGGTGTTTAAAAAAAATCAGTTCTGTAAAATGAATGCTTTGTATTCGTAACTATTATATGTGTGTCAATTCACTATGTCCTGTCATTTTCAATATAAGTAAAAAATAACAATAATGATGAATAACAGAGGCAGACCAAGGAAAACTTGGCACAATCAGGTATGTCAAATACTTGAAAGTGGCCGGGTCAGGAGTCAAAATAATCGGCGGGTGTGTATGAGGAGATGCATGAATGTGGAAGAGGCGAAGAATGTTTGCAAAGACAGGTTGGAACGGCGTTCTATCTCTCTGCCTACCCCATCGGAGAAGCGCCGTGATGGTTAGTTTGTTTTCTAGTTATAATGATCAGTATTATTTTTTGACGATATGTCAGGACCAGCATGCGGGATTCCTGAGGCAAGCAAAGAGAAGCAGAGGAAACGAGTTCGTACAAGGATAGGGTCTGAGGTTTTTAGAGCGATGATTTTGAACTTGGGAACGGGAAGGACCTACTGAGGACGAGGAGAGCTGACGCCAACAGTCTGCAAAGATGAAAAGTTGGGATGGAACCAGGAAGAAGAAGACGCTTATTTTGGGATAGGTATATTATTACTATGGAGATTTTTTAATAACCATAAATTTGATAAATAATAAGTAAAAATAATCACTAGTTAAGAAGCTTTGAAAGAAGTTTTTTGGCTTAATAGATCTCGGTTTTGGTTTATTTTCCTTTTATTTATTCCCTTCGCTTTATTATACTAACAATTTTCAATGTATAATTTACTGTTGAGCACCTTTTTATTGATTATCACAAAACTACGTTCGGCGGACAAGTGTTGTTTCTCTAATAAATTATTCAACTAAAACAATGTCAAACAAACATTTTAAACTTCTAAACTTTAAATATATTTTTTTAAAGCGTGACCTAAGTATACTGGAAACAAAGAAGGTCATACATACGTTATTTCTTTACATCTTCAAGCCAGTATGGAAGGAAGAAAATACGCTGCTAATGATGGGAAACGAAAGTCGAATAAAATTCTATTCGCTGGACTATAGCTGCCAATGTCGGTCGAAAAATTGTGGTTCTACATAAATGTTTATTTTTAAATGAAACGTTCAGTTATTAGTAAAATATGTGCTAAAGTTAAATTTTTTATTTGTTAGTGTACTAATTTTCCCTTTAGAGCTAGCTACATGGAGGAGAATCGTGGAATATAAAAGACCGTGTAAGTTGAAGAATCTATGCTTCCGAGATTTGGTGTTGGTAACGGACATTTGTTCCGAATTACCTGGACCGCGAATAGGATTCGACAAATGAAATCCTATATCTGTTTGAGACGAGTGCTTTAGTTTTTTGTACACATTGCTAGAAGAAACGATAAAGGTCTTGAAAAATTGATGGTCATGGGTGACGTCAAAGGTAGTGGAAGAAGAGGAATATCTCGCACTAGATGGACTGATCAAATTAAGGCTGCCACAAGTTTATCAGTAGTTAGAGCGATGCAGCTGCCAGTGTGTCGGGAGAGGTGGCAGACAACTACACATATAATATATGTATGTAAGTTTCGAGGACAAGGATTGAGAATAATCACAACGAAGAAAAAAGTTATCACTAAAGCCAAAAAGCCAAATTATGACTTCCATCTTCTTTTAAGTAAAAAAAACAAACAAAATGGTTCGTTTCGAGTTGAGACACCAAAATAGACATTCTTCAAACTGGCTTGTGACACATTGTTTACGTTCTGAAGACGTTTGATGTAGCCAAAGTAGCGATTATCAGAATATAATAAAAAAAACCTATACTAAGGACATAACACGGTATTTGGCGACGCTATACGTAATCCACAAGACTTTTCAGGAGTGATGAGTAATTGTCAATAAAATATAGATTATAAAAAATAAAATAAAAAACACTTGTATAACACCACTTAATCAGTTTTATTTCATTACACACGACTAGTTTCGAAAACTTACAGACGTTTTCATCTACAGGTGAAAAGAAAGACTAATGTTTTATATTTTGTATATAAAAAGCATTGATAACATTGTGGTATGGTAATAAAACACTCCTTGTCATTCATTGTTTACTTTGAGTAATACCACTTTTTTGAACACCTATTCGTGACTACCGGGGCACCGTAAATGCCCTGACTTCCATATTCTTCTTCATCTTTGATAAGATGTCAAAAATAACGTGAAAATAACGTCAAAAATAATATGAAAAATAACTCCTATAATTGGAGATAATCCAGATTTGTGAACAAGTATTTGGACACACTCAAAATGTTGTAAATAAAAATTCTTTTTATCTCATTTCTTTATCTTCTAATTACATTTTCACGTAGATGAAAAAGAAGAACTATATTAAAACTAATTTCAATTTTTATCATCCTACCGCCTGGGCAAGTAGGTGGGAACTAAATACATTCAGGTTTTTTGTTTTGTTTTTATTGCATGTTGAATAATTTAATCTTACTTTCACTCATAATGACAAGTTGTGTTTTATAACTTGTTACATCTTTATGACCTTAAAACAAGGCGGGTAATTACATTTACATAATAAGTTACATGTGAATGTACCAAAAACGTATTTAATGTGAGTACTCTTGAGAATTTCTTTCGTCCGCCTCCGTAGTGTAATGGTCAGCACGCTGGGCTACCGTTCTGGAGGTCCCGGGTTCGATTCCCAAGGGGGGTAAAATAAATACAAGTGATTTTTTCACTGTAATATTTATTCAATATTACCTTGGACTGGTACCTGAAGCGGAAGGCTGATCACCTTTCCTTCATGTGTAAACGATCAAGATAACACTGCGTTTATATGACGCAGTGCCCTATGCACCATTGGGTGCGGATAAGGGTTTGTATTTTTACTATTTATTACTCTTGAGAATAGGAATCCTACTAGAATTTGTTGTTACAAGATTAAGTTTATTCATATTTGAAGTGAAACATCTAAAGCGGCGATTCGATAAACGATAATTGGTAAATAATTTTCAGTGAAATTTCAAGGACGCGTCACGTTTTTTAGGCGCATTTTGTCACACGAGAGATAAAAAAGATAGAACGTATAGAGAAGAAGAGAGGAATAAAAAATGCGCCTCCGTAGTATAATGGTAAGCACGCTCGGCTACTGCTCTGGAGGTCCCAGGTTCGATTCCTAGGAGAGGTCAAATAAATAAAAGTGATTTTTTCACTCTTATATTTACCCTGGACTGGTACCTGAATCGGAAAGCTGATCACCTTTCCTTCATATGTTAACGATCAAGAAAACACTTCGTTTATATGATGCAGTGCCCTATGCACCATTGGGGTGCGGATAAGGCTGAGATGAACAGCTGAGATACTACGCGTTGTGTAAGTAATATTAACATTGTGTTTTTTTTTCACTCGAAAATATCTATCGCGGATAACTTCCGACATTTAAATAATATGGTTTTCAATCGTGGGCATGGGTAGAATGGTGAATCATCTGTTTTAAAATTTTAGTAGAAATCTTGATATTTAAAGTCATCAGATATTTTTTTTAAATGTTTGTATTTTTGAAGTTGTCTTCAATCCACAGTTCACAATAAATCGGAAAATACTTTTCAAAAATTCAAACGTTTAATTTTTATTTTTTAATTTAAGTGTTTATTCAAGCCTATTATAAAAGGTCTTTGAACATCGGAACGACAAAGAAACGCGAAGACGAAATGTACAAAAAAATAAATCAATTAAAGATTTTATACGGGCGTGATTAAAAAAATCGTGAGAAAACTAAATTGTATAATATTTCTTTGCTTGTACACAGTAATTAGGAATCCATGTTTTTCTATTTATTTGATATTAAATATTAATATTATAGTCGAACCTGGACATAATTGAATCCTCTCTTAAAGGGACATGGCTTAAGGTCCCCCGCGGTAAAAAAAACGTGGATATAAGAGAGACTTTATAAGAGAAAAATGCCTTAGTCCTTTGTAAACCTTGTAAAATACAAGGTATACTTGTAAAATACTAAATTTTTATGTGTTTTTCTTAATAAAATACAACTCAGTAGACTCAAAAAATCTGTATTTGATTTAAAATTAATACATAAATTAAAATACAAGGGGTCAATTCTATACAAAAAGGCCAAACAATTATCAGACCTGCACTCCTCCGAATGCTAGACGATGTATAACGACTACTCTAGGCAATTGGAAACTGCTGAAATGCGAATGCTCAGATGGTCAGCTGGAATACCTCTTAAAGATTTGTCTTTATTTTGATTAAGAGTAGGTACACACATTCGTAAAAGCTTGAGTGTAACTGAATGGTAATATTTTTTTTTGCAATTTACAGCTTAAAGAATTTTAATAATTTTTCAGAATGGTTTTCATAAAAAAAGTGAAAATGTTTTTTACAATAATTTTATGGAAGACCATAGCTAGGCCATGTACTTCGCACGTCTACCGAGAGCCTTAACCAAGCTTTTTTTATAATGTATCATGTTCTCGCCGCCCAGGACGTTCTCGTCTGAACTTCGAGACATGGACATGACTTGGTATCTGATCTGAAGGGTTTTTGGACTTCATATACTCTACACTGGGAGCGGATATGGATAAGTAGTAATAGTAGTATAACCTTCATAATTATTTATTACAGAACGAACAGGGTGTTTATGTGTAATATTTATTAGTACAGAATGCGGAATAATTGAATACCGTGACGTCATAAGAGGTGACTTTCCGTATGCAAAGTGTGAATTTGAGTATATGGACATACTCATTTGCACATTATATTCATGAAGCGGAGAGTTTTGCATGTGACTTTACGACATTTTATACAATCTGTGAATCCGGAGTGAAATGTTCTGCTGAAAAATAAATTGGGTGTTGAGAATAAACTGGTATTACTTTGAAAGATCGTCAATTTTAACGACCGCAAATACTATGACAACCCATTTGCCTCTGGTCTTCGCTCAATAAAATTTAACGCCTCTGTTATAGATGCATATAATCCGAAAGCAGACATAATGTTCACGGTTTGACTCCCGACATAAATCTAAAACACTTAAATATTGACATAAAATCTCAGTTTAACCACAAAGAATCACAAATCTTAATTTAAATCCCTTAAAAAATAACTTAAAACGAAATCAAACTTTTATTGTCAACTATTAAAATAAATATTTAGAGTATTTTTTTATAAAATTAGGATAGCTGGAAAATCTAATGTTTACAAACAAGAGTTGTTTTTTATTATTGTTATAAAGACCTCCTTCAAAGCCTCAAAATAAAGATGAACTAAATGACTAACATATTTTATTTATTGTTACGGCATTAACTTTGTGGTAAGATATTGTTACGTTTTGGTCAAATAAATTATTTGTGGAAAAACATCGACATCAGGCAAAATAACTGTGTTTATATGTAAAATAATGTACTGGAAGCGGCAGCGAGATCATTCTAGCTATAGGTATACTGATCTCTCTAGTAAACCATAGTATCTCGCTATTTCTTCAATCATTCAATGACACACTTTTAGAATAAATATCTTCGACGAATTTAGGGCGTGCTGTGGTTTGATTTTGTAGGGAACGAGGAAATAAGGCTATAAGCTCAGAAACCTCTTCTTTTTTATAAAACTTACTCTTATTCGCTAGAGTACTTGTAACGTATCGATACACGCAGTATTAGTTTCATTTTTAACCACAATCAAAAAATAATCAGCCCTTCGCTTCAGGTACTAGTCCAAGGTAATATTAAATAAGTATTAGAGTGACAAACACCCTAACCACTGACAATTTAATATAGTATAATATCTAGCGGACAATTTAACAAAAAGATATGTGCATATATTATGATAAAAGCTAATTATAGAAATTATATAAAAAAATCAAAATAATATATCTCGCCTATATATATATAACATTTAGAGTAGTGAATAATAAATCTACAAAAAACAATTTACATCTCCAAATTATTACAACGAATGCCATAAATAAACTCCGAAGTATAATAGGTAGTATGGATACACCAGGCTTTTAGAATCATAGCTACAAAAAAGGCTATAATGATATTTTTTCAATATGGATGTTTACGTTACGCAAAAATAGTTTGGTAAGTCCGAACTCGTGAATACATTGAATGATCGGTAACCTTTAAGGAATATTTCAATACAATTCCCACAAAAGAATATTGTAACGCGAAGTGTAGGTAAGTGTTTAATTAGTATTCCGTCAAGCTAATAGACGGAGCAGAAATATGAGTATCATTATGTCGAATCTGCTCTAGTCATTGAAACCATTATTTGGTTCTATTTTTATATCGATCTGTAAGGTCAGATGCCAACTCGATCTAATATATACCAATATCCTTGAACGGAAATTAAGTGCTGTATATTTAATAAAATAGTTTGGTAAGTCCGAACTCGTGAATACATTGAATGATCGGTAACCTTTAAGGAATATTTCAATACAATTCCCACAAAAGAATATTGTAACGCGAAGTGTAGGTAAGTGTTTAATTAGTATTCCGTCAAGCTAATAGACGGAGCAGAAATATGAGTATCATTATGTCGAATCTGCTCTAGTCATTGAAACCATTATTTGGTTCTATTTTTATATCGATCTGTAAGGTCAGATGCCAACTCGATCTAATATATACCAATATCCTTGAACGGAAATTAAGTGCTGTATATTTA
This sequence comes from Brachycentrus maculatus, assembly GCF_059751285.1. Classification (NCBI taxonomy): domain Eukaryota; kingdom Metazoa; phylum Arthropoda; class Insecta; order Trichoptera; family Brachycentridae; genus Brachycentrus; species Brachycentrus maculatus. Next base: position 2,242,530 of record NW_028280822.1, on the reverse strand, counting down.
ATAAAATAGTTTGGTAAGTCCGAACTCGTGAATACATTGAATGATCGGTAACCTTTAAGGAATATTTCAATACAATTCCCACAAAAGAATATTGTAACGCGAAGTGTAGGTAAGTGTTTAATTAGTATTCCGTCAAGCTAATAGACGGAGCAGAAATATGAGTATCATTATGTCGAATCTGCTCTAGTCATTGAAACCATTATTTGGTTCTATTTTTATATCGATCTGTAAGGTCAGATGCCAACTCGATCTAATATATACCAATATCCTTGAACGGAAATTAAGTGCTGTATATTTAATAAAATAGTTTGGTAAGTCCGAACTCGTGAATACATTGAATGATCGGTAACCTTTAAGGAATATTTCAATACAATTCCCACAAAAGAATATTGTAACGCGAAGTGTAGGTAAGTGTTTAATTAGTATTCCGTCAAGCTAATAGACGGAGCAGAAATATGAGTATCATTATGTCGAATCTGCTCTAGTCATTGAAACCATTATTTGGTTCTATTTTTATATCGATCTGTAAGGTCAGATGCCAACTCGATCTAATATATACCAATATCCTTGAACGGAAATTAAGTGCTGTATATTTGAGCTTTGCATTAGACTTACACTAAATTAAAGTTCATAGAAAAGTCATGTTCTGTATCGTAAATATCACTGATGTATTTATGTTGATTAGGTTTCTGGATGACTTATGCAGATTTTTCGTACCGACGTAAATAAATGTAATTAATCTTTTTTCTCCACCTTAAGATAGCGTTCGAATAGATGCCTCGGGTACATGCATTCTCAACCAAGTATAATTATTTTTATTCGGCCCAAAGAAATATCGCAAGACTACATTTAAATATAATTTAGAGTGGATATCTACTGTAGTCGCAAGTCGTGTCTTGATAAAATTGTAATTAAATAATTAAATTATAATTATAAGTGAATTGTTATAAATTTTGTGGTCTTGCGAATCAATTTTGTAATTTACGTACTAAAGATCTGGTAATGATTATTTTAACACACTTGATAATTTTATTCAATATTTTTCTTTCAAACATCCGAGGACAAATGATAACAATATTTTAGATTATGATTTCACCCCTTTGACATATTTGAGTGAGATATTTTAGTATCGCTAATTTATAGCTTTCGTTATCGACTGTTGTCCAGAATCATCTAAGGTCCCACTGCTAGTTACCCTTTAAAATATCTCCCACATAAATTATACTTTATGAGTGATTTTTGAATAGCCGTTTATCCTAAATCAATATTTACAAAAGTCGACTGATTTCTTTGAAAAGGTCATTAATTTTAATGTGATATTTAATGTCAAAAATAAATCCTTATCATTAAAACATATAAGTATTTATTTATTTTATGGTAGGTATTAATATACTACGATACATATTCCTGCTTCTGTTAAAATGCTTCTGTGCCAAGATATAACCAAATTAAAAGATATATATATATATATATATATATATATATATATATATATATATATATATATATATATATATATATATATATATATATATATATATATATATATATATATATATATATATATATATATATATATATATATATATATATGTATATATAAATATATATATATATATATATATATATATATATATATATATATATATATATATATATATATATATATATATATATATATATATATATATATATTATTTTTCTATGTAGGTAAAAAAGTCAAATTAATTACTCCCCTGTATCCATTCACTCTAAATGCATTAGTAACATTAGCAATATAAAGTATTAAAGGTCAAAATAAAATATACCGTTTTTTGCAATTAATGAAACGCGGAAACATGAAGCTAGATGAGCTCTGCTATTTTAAGTATATTATCTAATACTAGCTATACCCGATCATGCGTTGCTGTGGCTAGTCTGCTTATATGGAAAATAAAGAAAAAAGAGAGCACGCATTCCTAATATGTTTAATTTCATAATGCAATGAAAATATTAAAAATCTATGAAACAGCAATAAAATCGAAAACATTGAAGTGACTGTTAGCTGTCAAGAAGCACATTGGCCGCCATTAGCATTGTTTAATATTGTGGTTGTTTTTGTTGTTGTTGTTACGTTACATACGTTGCGTAACAACTGTTTTCCAAAAAACACCTCTCATAGGCGTTACACTAAAACACGCTCGTATTCAAGTGTTGTGTTAAAAATTGTCATCCGTTGAACGATACAACAATATACTCAAAACAAATTATTGCTCATGGTGGACAGCGTTCTACTTGACGGCTGCTAAAACGTTGCGTACCCACAAGCATTGTGAGGTAAAATATATTATAATTAAAATGTAACTTTGTTTTGAAGTCAATCTTTCAAATATAAATAACATTATAACATACATTAGATTTGTGATTTTTTTGCATGTAACCAGTCTGAGCCGCAGCAACGCGTAGCTGTGTACAGATAAATTATAAATAAGGACAGTTTCAGCGTTCTCGGTTTTGTAGCTCACATTATCATCAAGATCGCCTCGGGCATCACACTTTTGCGTGTCGAACTGAACTTTAGGAATTGACTCATTAGGACGCCATTTATCTTACTAGATTTATAATTAATTCGATTTATAGGTTTACAAATATGGTCGGTGATGATTTATTATTACATTTTATTGTCTCAATTGTTAGCCGTTTACAAACGCGCTTTTAGTACAAATAATAATAAACGTTTAGTATTTATATATAAAACATATATACGTCATATAAATATCTCTGATCTTTACACGTAAATTAATATCTCTCTACAAGGTTGTAAATCTTACACGATCATTCAGTGTTTGCGAAACACCAAATTATCATTCGCCGTGAAATCGGTAAAGATTAACTTCCATGAAATACCCTTTATGTAGAACATCAAACCATTAGTGATTTAATTAATTGATGTAAGTCAAACATTGATGCAAAGTCTACGCAATAGTCTTACTGAAAGGAGTTGTACCTTCAAGAGACGTATTAATGTACAATATACTACATATACATATGTGCATTACCTGGTTTGTCTTGAAGAAAGGATATTTCGGTAATGATAAACTTTCATTCACTTCTCATTTTTAAGAACAAAAAAAAAAATTCAAAGTCAAACATTGATGCAAAGTCTATGCACATTAAGTAGTCTTACAGAAATATCAATATGATGGTTCTGCAGTAATGTGATGAGACATCCATGCATATTGTAAGTGAGTGTGACGCTCTCAATCACAAAAGGAGTCTTACCTTCGAGAGACGTATTAATGTATGGTACATATATCGCAGTCATACAGGAGAAAGTGACCAAGTGCATTTTTAACAAAAACGTGTTCATTGACTTTTTGATATCTTACTAGCTTAATATTGCCCTGAAAAAAATCGCAAAGGATTTTAAACTTGAAAGTATAATATATTCACTTGTTAAAAATGACTAACTGCATTGATGTTTATTTTCTTGCATAAGCATAAATGACTTAAATGGCCCTCCTGAACATTTTACGTTTTGTTAGTTGGTCACTTTCTCCTGTACGACTACGATATGTGTAATACCTATGTCCTGAAAATGGGATATTTCGGTAATGATAAACTTTCATTAAACATCCTTATCATAGAAAAACAAAATAAATGTAAGGAGTCGTACTTTCAGGATACGTATTAATGTATATGTACAAGCATAATAATACAGGATATACTCGTATATGAACACTTTGTTCTTAACTTAAAATCTTGACACGTTGGTGAAAATGCTGAATTATATTTAACATTTGATGTCAACATAAGTAAAAAAAACTAAACATAAAATAAATATGATCCCGAAATTTTCTTGTCATATATTTTTACCCATTTTATATTGTTTAGGGTTGGGATTAATAATTTCATTCGAACCCATATCCGCACCCCAATGGTGCATAGGGTACTGCATCATATAAACGCAGTGTTATCTTGATCGTTAACACACGAAGGAAAGGTGATCAGCCCTCCGCTTCAGGTACCAGTCCAGGGTAATCTTGAATAAATATTAGAGTGAAAAAAATACTTATATTTATTAGAACCCCCTATGGGAATCGAACCCGGGACCTCCAGAACGGTAGCCGAGCGTGTTAACCATTACACTAAGCGGACATTGGGATTAATAAAGTAAACTACGTATTTAACTACGTAGTGAAGAAACATAGAAAAGTTGAACTTTACTTAAGAGCTTTTCATTTCTAATGACTTTGGGAAGCTTGTAGGCGTGTAGCTACACAACGAAAAATATGAATTCGCCACGGATATTCCCGAACGAATTCAACAAAAGCGACCAACCGAAGAGAAGAGCCCGAGATTCGCCTGCATCGTTTGGTTCTAAAGGACGTGTAACTAGCTTCACATTTTAATTCAAAGTTTCATTAATTAATTAGATTAAATATAATAGTAAATATCAATAGTAATTGAAGTGTAAGAACTTATATAAATAAACGATCTGTAAGTAAGAATTCTTCAAATATCCTTTTCTGGCTTCCCGTTTTAATAACACACACACACAAGGTGACCAAAAGTTTACACCGTATTATCAGAGAGTTGAAGTTATTGAAAAAATAATGAATGAATATCGTTTTCTTAGCGAATAGAAAAAAAAAGTGTATTCGCTAAGAATATCAGCCCCAAGAATCGAAAAAATGTAGATAATTCTTTTAATATTTGGATAAACACATAGTATCATTGAAATATCGATTAGGGTTAAACTGTTTTTTTTGTTGGTAAAGTTAATTAAAGTGATCATTTCATCCAGACACTGACAAATCACATAATCCTTGTAAATCTCCAGACTTCCATATTACTATCACAATAACTTCATCGCCTCATTTAGAATAACAATAAAGAAAAAATCATTACAATGTTTAAAACTGAACACGAAATTGATATTTGAGAAGAATTATACGCGAATATTATTTACGAGACATATAAATTAGTCTTAATCAACAGTTGATTAAAAACCTTAGATCAATTAAAACAATTTTTATTAAATCGAATAATTTTATCGTTATGCATTACGTATTTTTATTAACTTTTAGACGTCATCTAAGAAAATTAAATACTAAAATTGCAATATACTCAAGATAACTCGCCACAGACGAGGAAATTTATGAGAAGACAATATTGAAATCTGGGCAATAACAGGGATTACGACCTGTCATCAGCCGCCTTAAATAATCACAGCAAAGTTTACCATGCTTGGACATGCACACTACACATGAGTAGGTATAAAGCGATACCTGGATATTTATGTGTGCTAATATCTTGTCCGCCTCCATAGTGTAGTGGTTAGCGCGCTAAGCTACCATGCTGGAGGTCCCGGGTTCGATTCCCAAGAGGATCGAAATAAATATTAGTGATTTTTCAGTCTTATATTTATTTAATAAGACCCTGGACTGGTACCTGAAGCGGAAGGCTGATCACCTTTCCTTCGTGTATTTAACGATCAAGATAACACTGCTTCTATACGATGCAGTGCCCTATGCACCATTGGGGTGCGGATAAGGGTTAGAATAAGAATATCTTTTATTGCATATTACTGAAAGTATTTTTCTTTTTTTTTACCAGTAGGTATATTTGAATCTTTGTACACACAAATAGTGGATTTAATCCTCATTCAATACATTTCAGATGTCTCAACTGTTGAGATATAGCGCTCACTCCTTTCAAGAACGTCATAAATAAAAAAACTTGATTTTTCAGGAGAGCGTTTTTAAAGTTTAAAAATATAACACAATGTATTAAAAATAAATGTCAAGCCACTTATTGAACTTTTTACTGTGCAACACATCTTTTTAGGTAAAACCTGAAGGTTTTTTCTCTTTTTGAAAAATATTTAATATATTTTAAAAAAATAATGAAACATTACCTTTTCTTCAAAATGCAAAAACAACACTTTCTGCCCTGTAGCGGGTAAATATTAAGTTAAAAATATACTTTTTTTGCTGAGATATAGTACATTTTCTGGGCATTCTGAAAACATCCACAACTGAAAATTGTCGATTTTTGATTTATGACGTTCTTGAAAGGAGTGAGCGATATACGAATATGGTATAATAGTGATGTGACTAATACTCGTAAGTAACTGTTTTTTTTTCGGCTACTGGATTAGGATAGTATTCGTTATTCTGGGTTTATATTTTTTCCCAGCTTTTCTTGTTGATGTCAAATATTCAAATGGGTACATATATCAGGAGAGAGAAATACGCAATATACGACCAAGTTCGTACACTGATTACCGTTATTAGCTTTTAATCAAGTAACGACTTTAAGAAATCGTCATTTAATTTCGTTTTTATTTCAATCACACATGTTTAATCAATAATAAAAATTTATGTTGGGTTATGTCCAGTTTCTTAGTAAAATGTTTTAATGTACCTAAAATTCTGTTGACACACCATAAATCTATTTTGGAAGATTATTTTTCAATCAATATGTCAGTAAAACAATAAAATATAGATAAAACAAGAATGTCAACTTCTCTGTGGTGTATCAAGGTTCAAGCAACCAAAAATTATCGTTGAGTGTCACCAATAGCCATAAACAGTCTATAATTTTACGAGATATTTTTTATTTTGGGTGAACTTCAATCTCGAGTTGATCCCTACAATAGAGGTCAAATTATCCGCCGGCGCCAAAATTTCGGTCTTCAAGATTATTGTATTATTATGAAATAAAGTGAATCCCGTTAATTAAAAAAATTATTTCCCATTTTTGTGGGTACAACAAGTTTTTTGATGCCTTTAGGATGTATCTAATCGCACCCTCTACGATGATGTCATAGTTTTAAATTAAATATCAAACTGAGAGAACGACATTCAAGATATTAAGATTTTAAGATTTGACAATACTTTCTGACATTTTTGACAAAGTATTGCCACATAAAAGTGTGCTAATTTCTGTGTTGTGGTAATCTAGACAATTTTTCAAAGAGCACAGTGTTATGTTGGAGTGCCATGTACTTCGTATTCAGTAATAGTGAACTTTTGAATTGCAGTAGTTTCGCACAGTGTACTACATGGCAAATTCTATTAAATGTCATACTTAACACATTTTTTTTTAATTGTAGCATTAAAAAGGCTTGTAATAAGCATTTTTCTCTTTTGTGACCTTTATCATAATAAGGGATGGAATGTTTGAAGGTCTCTAAACAGAATCCGAGTAGGTATATAAGAAGATCTAAAGATATTTATTTATTGATTTGGCGTTTTATTTGTTGAACTCCATTTTAATTTATGTATTAATTTTAAATCAAACACAGATTTTTTGAGTCTACTAAGTTGTATTTTATTAACAAAAACACATAAAAAATTATACTGTGACAATTGTTTCGCCTTATTAGGGTATTATCAAACGAATGTGAAGATCAAATGGACTACGGTCCTTATGTAGCTATACAATTCTAAGTGACAGTTTTAACACGTGCAGCAAAAATTTATGAGATACAACAGTAGCTTATGTGTTTTTGTTAATAAAATACAACTTAGTAGACTCAAAAAATCTGGTGTTTGATTTAAAATTAATACATAAAATAAAAAATAAAATAAAAAAAAACAGTCAGAAGAGATAGGGTTCTCCTACTTCCTGTCACTGAACAGTAAGTGTAAGGAAAGATGCAACTACCCTGTTTCTCACAAACAGCATCTCGATTTATATCCTGCTCGGAGGCTGTCCTTGCCAAAGAATAGACGCGATAAGAGAGGAAGAGACAAGAGAGGAAAAAGACGAACCTGTTAACTGAAAAATCTAAGGGTACCATATGTTTTGGGGACAGTGTACAGAGTACGTAAGTCCTGATAATTGAAAACGTAGGAGTAGGAGATGGCATACAGTGAAGAAGACATATAAGGCATAATATAGTTCTATGGTAAATTTAAAGATTTGGTGTTTGATTAGTGGAACTCGATTTTAATTTATGGTATAAATTAAATGTTAAAATCAAACACTGTTTATTTGAGTCTACTAAATTGTATTTTATTGCTAAAAACACATGAAAATATGTTTTTTGCCAATTGTTTCACCTTATTATGGCATTTTCAAACTAATGTCAGGATTAAGTGGACTGAGGGTCCGTATATGGCTATACAATTCTAAGTACTTAAGTCATAACATGTGTGGTACTAATTTATGGGAGAAAACAATGGTAGATTGTTAATAGTTAAAGCCAAAATGTATTTTATAATTATTTTTGTATCTTTACACAGGTAACTTAATCATAATTGGAATTCTCGTAAAATTTACGATTTGTGCCGCCATAATCTTAATCCAAAATAACAGGTGCAATTTTTAACGGCTGAACAGCGATTAAATACGCAGGTACATTTTACATACAATATTTATACATTCTTTTATTAAAAACGTATTTATGTGAATACTTTTTTTATAAAGTAAATGTAAAATAGGTAGATACAGTGGCCCACGCCTTCCCGTGCATTTAGTACGAGTTACAGGAATACCTCGTCGAATCCGGCTAATTTAGTTTGCAGACATCCTTGGCTGTTCCTAGTCAGTTACTCTTACCTAGAGAAATTATATTAAAAAATTATTACGTATATTATCACTATTTTCATACGCCAAGGATAGTTGATGAATTTTTTTAAGTATTATTGAATTCAGTGATCTGCCACCCTTGCAAATCGATAAATCATGGGATTAGAAATGTGTTCTAAAAAAATTAATTTGAAGCGGAGCTAAGGACAATTGAAATGATTTTAAGGTTCTTTGAGGTGATTAGACAAGGCGAATGGGTTGGGTTGGTTGCGAAAGAATGGGAAAGTATATTTGTAAAATGTGAATAGGAGAACAGATCGCGGACGGCTAAGAAAGATTTCGCACAACCAAATTAGTCTGAACTTGAAATCTAGCCATGTCAAAACTGGAAGGAATATACACGTATGTCTTGATTTACAGGAAGCTAGAAAAATGTGTTAAGATAGACTAGCGTTGCGAACATACTCTGTGCCGGGATATAAAACGGGGATATAGATAACTAACTAACCATCACGCCGCTTCCCCGTAGGGATAGGCAGAGAGAATAGAACGCCACATCACTCTGTCTTTGCAAACATTCTTCGCCTCTTCCACGTTTATGCATTTCATACAAACCCGCCTATTGTTACGACTCCTAACCTGACCACTTTAGAGTATTTGGCATACCTGATCGTACCATGTTTTTCTCGGTCTTCCTCTGCTCCTTTTTCCAATTACATTCGCCTAATAAATTTGATTTACCGTTCTTTCCTCACTCATTCGTTCTATATTTCCAAACCATCTCAACACAACTTCATTTACAAAATCGTAAATCAATTAACATGTTATTTTTTGCAGAAGAGACCCACCAAGCCACCTTATGTGTCTTGTCGGTGGAGTTCTTGCATACGTTTTAATGGTAGATGATAGTATGAATAATAGTAAATTTTTGTCTTCTTTAGTGCGTACCTCTCAGGATTTGTACAGTCATTGTTATTATTATCTATCTCCATCTGCAATAACTACCCATTTCATGGAATCTCGGTTTAAATTCGTAAAACCTGCAAACCACCCGGACTGAAGTGGAACTTGACCGACCGATGTGGAATAAACGGGGTATTCCTGTAATATGAAATATGACTGTAGTATATTGTAATCCGGCATTCCGCTTTGCTCTTGAACTCTACGATGATATATTATGGGTCCATGGAGCACAGTAGCAGCGAAGGTATTCAAAGATAAAGGCACTAGTGATGCCGATTACCAACCATGGTAATCGAATAATCCAGTAAACATAATTACTATACATCATTAATTTAGATTATTTTATGCTATGATTTAAATATTGCTCTATTCATGTTTGTTGAGACATGAGATTGGTCAGTAACATAAATGAAAACTAACGATTTAATAATTTAAACATTTTAAATTGAGTTTTTATTTTGGGCTGGTGTTTTTTTTTTAATCCTGTGACAACAACTCACAGAATAAAAAAAAGTCGTGTAACATTAAAGTCTTTAATGATTAATTAGTAGTTTGCATTGGATTGACCTCAAAATTGTAGAATTTGGTTTAATGTTTTTCGGTATAATGGAGGACTTATTGCTATGAAGCAATACCTCCCAACCAACCAAAAACAGAATCGTGGTAAAGTTTGAAATTTATTCAGCCAGTTGAAATTCCTCTTTATGATTCTTCTTCAAACCCTTATCTACACCCCAATGATGCATAGGGCACTGCATCATATAAACGCAGTGTTATCTTGATCGTCAATACATGAGGGGAATGTGAGCAGTCCTCCGCTTAAGGTACCAGTCCAGGGTAATATCAAATAAATATTAGAGTGAAAAATCATTTATATTTATTTGACCCCCCCTGGAAATCGAACCCGGGACCTCCAGAACGGTAGCCAAGAGTGCTGATCATTGCACTACGGAGTCGGGCTTTGAAATTAGATGACAAATAATATGTAATTACTTATATATAAATGGAAAAAATTCGCAGAATGAATGAACAATGTATTATATATTCATGAAACTGTAAATTGGTACAGTTTCAACTGCACAATTTACAATTGAAACTGATCAATTTACAGTTTCACAACACAAGGATGACAAAGAAAGAAGGATCGGGTAAGGAGATATGGAGGAGAGGTTAAGAACCAAGGAAAAATGATATGATGGGCAATTAGGGTTTCAAAGATACATATCATAGCCATAGTTCATGCGTTTCTGAAAATTATCAGAGACGTAGCTTTTTTTCACATTAAGAAGAAATTCGATCCACAGTCGCCATTTTGATAGAAAAAGATAGTATACCTACATATGTATGTACATATATTGGTTCAACTGTCTGGCCGACCATGTGCGTCGTACTTTTGTCAATCATCTTACACACACTTCATTTAAACCGAATTCGTATAATCTATTATTTTTAAGTATTATTCTTTTTTTAGTATGAAACGATTATGAGACAATGATTCGATTATTGTTATAACCGGTTACCGAGCTTGATCAATGGACTAGTCGGTTTTTGAAGGCACCGGGGTGGGTACACCTACGAGGTATGCGCGGTTGTGACTCTAGATTGATGACTCGGGTTGTGTCTTATGCCTGCCACTGTCCTATGGCCCGCTGTAAGCTGAAGCCTTGTTAGAGCGCTTGCACTAATGGTCTCCAACGCCCTAATGGCTACTGTGCTGCTAATGGTGGCTTCCCTATACCTACAAGTAATACGTCGAATACAGGGTATTTAGAAATAGACTAAAATGTTTTCCAAAAAATAAATACAATGATTTATATATTTTTTTATTCGTCTACGTCCGTGTTTCGTTCGTTGGGATTTTGATATTTTTAGTACTTTTATTTATTACCCATAAACATACACACACACACACACACACACACATATATGTATATATATATATATATATATATATATATATATATATATATATATATATATATATATATATATATATATATATATATATATATATATGTGTGTGTGTGTGTATATATATATATATATATATATATATATATATATATATATATATATGTATATATATTTATTTTTATTTTTATTTATTTATTTTTATTTTTTTTATTTATTTATTTTTTTGGGTTTTTGCTTTTGTTACTTTTTATCGGTAATCGTCAAAAAATATATGTGTAATCGATTTGAAATTTCGTAAAACTGTAGTTGTAATCATAATAGATTATTAAATAAATATTTGAGTCTAAAATCACAAATATTTATTTTCACCCCCCCTGGGAATCGAATCCGGCACTTCATAATATAAAACATTTTGAAGAAATACTAAACTATATTTTACTGTGTCATCTTATAAATAAATTAATTTTGTAACATATATGTGTTTGAATTAAAGCATTTAATTTATTTGTTATACTAATGAAAAAAATGACTTTTAGGAGATTTCAAAACACCCTGTGTTCGCATAGAGAAGCTGAAAGCACAGCTTCCGTGGTCGTTACAACCAAGATCGCCTCTGATTATTTAAATGTGCATAAATTCAATACATACCTCTCTAAGAAAAAGGGTAAAATCTTAATGTGATTATCCTGCAACGCGGTGCATTTCAGTTAATTTCTTTTTAAAAAATCTTTCGCTAAATTAATAGTATTGCCCTTTTGTACGTTTTTAAAGCGAAATTACTACACAGGTAAATACGGCGTTCTCATTAATTACACATTATAATGCTTTTATCGACTTGGATGCATTTATGCATGAGCAAAATACGGTAAATTTAAAATTTACACGAGTTAGCCACTAATAGAGATGTGAATAGAATGCGATTTTATGATGATAGAAAAACTAGAAACTGAACGAACGTAGATATGTTCTCAACCTAGAATTGAATTAATGGATAATACTTGATGTTTTAGTAGGAAACTGAACAAATAAAGCAGTTCGAATTCAATTTTATCTAGAGCACATAGTTAAAACATGTTTCTAGTTAAATAGTATTTTTTTTTAATATTTATTATTGTACTGTTTTATTGTGTTAATAAGATTTTTTATAAATATTATACATACATTTGTTTTCAAATCGTAATAAACAAGTTTTTTTAGAGACCTCCATATAGATGAAGAAGAATATGGAAGTCGAGGCATTTACAGGGCTAACGATCATTATAGGCTTAGTTAAGTGATCAGTTTACACACGTGTAACATTAACCAATTCTACCCATGATTGAAAACCGCACTACTCCAGATTTCAAATAATTGAGAGAGAGAGAGAAAGAGAGAGATAGAGAGAGCATGTCAAAATAAATAAAAATATTTTTAAAATATATTTTGTTTATTCAATATGTAATTGATTGGTGTTTTGCCTGTCAGTACTGATCTTAGTGGTTTGTGACATGAAATGTGAGATATACTGTATTCAATATTTTTGTGATAAACCTTCCACCGAGAATCAGAGAGATTTTAATTTCGTCTTTACTTATAATGTAACGAAATATGTCTTTGAAATTTCACTATTAATTCTCCTCCAATTATCGATTATTGAATCGCCGACTGATTACACATAAAAAATTCATCCAAAATGTTTGCAATCGCTTATTTTATAGTGTGACTATCATTAAATAAAATTTGGTGTAGGTACCTACATACGCCAATTGTATGTGTGTACTTAATATACATATCGGCAGGAAACAGGTGCTCAAAATTCCAACGAACTTAAATTCCCGTAAATTAAGAAAAAACAGGTTGGACAAAAATACTTTATAAATCCGTATTACAGACATTACGTAAAAATGTTAATCATTAAATTCAGCTTGACTTAAGTCATTAGTAAGAATTGACAAATTCAATTTGTTTGAAATGATACGAGTACTTAAAATTCCGTTCATAAAACCGGCATATATTTTTAAAATCCTATAAATTATCTACTTTATTTTTAATGTGATTTATGGATTTCTTTATTTATTTATTTTACTCTTTTTATATTTATTCTTATGAAACCGACATTCAAAATGACTTCCTACATACATGCTTGAGAAATGCTATCAATATCAATACCATACCAACAGTATATTATAAGTAATTTGTCATTTTTAGCAAACGTTATTTAAAAATGTATACAATTTTGAAACCGACTAATTTATCAAAATTTTTATATCATACTAACTATCAAAACCCTATAAAACATAGACTTTATATACACTTTATACTGCAGGACTGTCCAAGCTTTTATCGATATCGGACACATTGAAAGAATACGAGTTTTTCTACATAAGTCAAAAATTTATCCGTACCCTAACGATACGAATGACCGTCAAGAAAAAAAATATTAAAAGTAACAAAATTAATGAATTATTTTGTTTTATTTTAGATTCAAAAAATGCAAAATAAATTCATGAGGTGTTAGACATTTTCTTCTGAGACCCTGTTTCTTCATCATTGAGTTTTTGTTTTAACATAAAAGATGGGCAGTTTTTAATAAAAATAAATAAAAAGCATAAAAAGCTGCTCACAAATGGTCGCTCTCTTGCGGAAGTATATGTTTAAAAAAATAATAATTTCCATAGTAAAAATCACATTTAACCTATTAAAATCAAGATTTTATGATAGATCAGAAACTGAAATTAAGAAAAAAATGTATACTATCATTTCAAAATATCTTCCAATTGTTAGAATATATTTTTTAGTATGGTAAAGGTAAAAATGTGGCTGCTAGACATGAAATGAATGTAGAAAAAAACTGTAATGTTTTTTTAAGGGTTCATTCAAATTTCTACAAAAGGGAAATGCGAAATGTGTTAAGTGCATTTATTAGTGTGAACGAAAATAATCCTTAGGTTAAATTTAAGACACATTTTTTAATCCATTAACATGTCCATGATATATAAATATTTATTGTATACGATACAAGCTTTACTACCCGCATGCAGGATATGTATTTTTGACGATTGATCTATCTCTTTCTCACACATGGTTTATCCGAAATGGTAGTTAGATTTATTCTATTTTTTTTTAAATATTCTAAATCTTAATGTGAATTTAGTTCACTTAATTGTACACACATCCATAAATACTAGCTATTGTGTTCTCAGCATTCACTCTCCTTTCTGTATCTTTACCAACCTTTCCATCCATTTAAAAACATATGCACGTATACATATACACACATTTTATACTAATAAAACTTACCCCGAGCTTTCAAAGAGTAAAATAATCTCAGTACCTATATCGAAAGTTGAAAAATAAAACGTTTATTTAATTGTTTGTTAATTATTTATCATCATTAGATTATTAACGTTTTTTACTGAATACTTTTGTCTTGAATAAATTATTTTAATTAAATATACAAATAACAATATGGCTTATGAACCTAAGGGTAGAGACTGACCGTAGCATTTCGTCATAACGTAACGTCGCGTCGTTACATCGCTCGCGGCGAGCATCAGCGAGCATCCGAAACTATGGATGGAGCGATCGGCTCGCTGTACTGACTATAGTACCTATACTATAACAGGATGAAAATAAATGATTGTCATTTTTTTATTTACATATGTTTCATCATATACATAATTTCGAATTACAAGTTACAATAATGTGCCCTTACTGAGTTTTTTCGTGCCGAAGACACATTTTACAATACGTACTTATTAAAAAAAATTGTTTTAAGACATACAATCAAATTCAACATGGACGGATGATGTGATCTATTTCAGATCTACCCACCTCCATCATCCATTTAGGATTGCTCGTCTATACTAAGTTTCTTTTTTAATGACTAATGAGTAATGGAACCTGGTGGTCTAACGTTTTATAATAATGATAATAATAATCGCAGAAAATCAGCAGATGTGATCTTCTTTTATAGATTGTTAAACTCATACATTGATTCGCCGGAATTACTGAAACGTATAAGTTTTAGAGCTCCCGGTCAGATCACTAGGACAACTGACACCTTAGCGCTTCCCACTAGTAGAAAAAACTCTAAATAAGGTTCCTAAATTTATCGTTCATCAAAATTGGTCAATGATGAATGTGGGAATTTTGACATGTTCTACTCGACATTATCAGCACTGAGATCGCGTAAATAGTAAGTCGGTATTGATATCGTGGTGTATCCCAATTTTCACATAATTTGTCTTGGAATTGAGCTTTGATCTTTCCTTTTTCCCCTTTTCCTCCCTTCCGGCCCTCTTCCAGGTATTTACATTAAATCACATTAGTGAAATTTTGTAAACGGAATGTTACAAATACCTGTTTTTTGTTACTTATTAATGTATTTATGTGACTGTTCTGTAAAATTTGCAAATAAAAAAAAATATATATTAAAGTTATTTTTACTAAAAGAGGTATGTACGTATTAGGTTGTATTTGATGTGTTTAGTTTTATGTACGTTTCCATAAAGTGTGTTAATTGTGATTTGTTTGCTTTGTATTTAATGCGAGCTTTTAATGGATACACGTTTAAGGGTTGGCTATTTGAAAATCGAATATTACGCAAACAAAAAGGACAATATTCGGAAATTAAGGTGTATATTACGAATAGTACCATTGCATAAAATTTTCTGAATTGGTCTTGTGGATAATTGGTTAGCTATCGATATCCTTATAAACGAATTTATTTCTGCTTCAATATCATAAGTGCTGTTGTGGGTATAATAACATGTACTCGTAATATCTGGTGATAATTATTTATGGTGGCACTTTGTGACTAACCCTTTAGATGCTACAATTTATTTTTCAATTACGAAAGATGACAATAATACGCGAAAAAATAAAGCATTGTATTTGTACAATATGATCGTGTCACACTACACTTGCATAAAACCACGAAGAAAAAAAGTGACCAACTTTTTTCGTTTAAAAATATATACCTGATACAGACAAGTATTCCCTACATAATGACGATCCAAATAGATATCGGTGTAGCACACTAGCAGTTTTTTATGGCCGTTCATTTATCAGTACACAGCACTCAAGACACATGCCGGTGAAGTGGCACGCAGCATCTAAGGGGTTAAAATAGTATATATACATATATATATATATATATATATATATATATATATATATATATATATATATATATATATATATATATATATATATATATATATATATATATATATATATATATATATATATATATATATATATATATATATATATATATATATATATCGTATGTTTAATTTCACTTGTGGATAGAGTATACAATATTTAAGCAGCTGGCAAGAAGCATTCTCCATGAGCTTTACTTTATTTTTGTTTTAAAATATAAATAAATAGTATATTGTGATAGAATAAAATGTTTTCCAGGCTATTGATTACATTCAAAAGTTAATTTTTTGTCAACGTAGTATAGTAAATTTTTATATAAAAATAAAAATTTCTTAGATAAACAAATATATATTACTATATAATTATCAATGGGCATCGACAACCGGTTTGAAAATGCCCAATTCGTTATTTATAAAAAATTAGAAATTAATTTCAAGTTTTCTTTACTATGCTGTCAAATCGTTAACTACGGAATACTTAGTTATTCTGATTAAAGATTATTTTCTCTTCATAAATATTGTTCGTTTCAAAGAATAATTCATCTTTAACATTTTCGGCTAACTAGTTGACTAGTCGATAGTCAGCCGGGTGACGAAATCAGTAGTGGGTCCTGTTTATTGCATTCCACAAATTTGATTTGAGTAACATTTTAATGTTCGGAGATAATCCTTTCATCCTTTGGGCGTCTGAATATTTTGGATAAAAAAATCTCGTACAACAGGCCCTGCGAGTTTTGGTGTCTATCTAATTTAAAAGCGGATATTGATCACAAACTTTTGACGCCGACTGTAGAGTTTATCCAGGCGAGTCTGGTTTAACCAGTTTCGAACAGTTGAGTTTGCAATTCTGTAATCCGTACCTATTATTGCACTGGCGTTGAAAACATATGGGATTATTAATACTCTACTTCTTATCTTAAGTGGGTACTATCTCTTGTGGGCGAACTCTCGTTGATACAAACCAAGGTTGCGTTCTATCCAGTGCATGTATGTACATTATAATGTTAAATATATTATGTCGCCAGCGTGCACTGGCAGACTATCATTGCAAAATGTTCGCCAAACCTTGATATTTAAATAAATGTATTCGGAACAGCAAAAAACACAAATGTTTTAACAATATTTTAAGAGTACATACTATTTTTTAGTGCTGAATTTTACCCTACATTAAACATTTTTCCAGAGTAAAAAGTGGTCACTTGAAAAAGATAATGACAAATTGTAAATATATTCAAACTTCCATATTTCATTCACAATTAATTTGTCATGTAAAATATAAGTATACACATGTTGAAGTATTCTTTTTTTTAATATTGACAAAATATAACCCAATTGCGATTTTAAAAGTCGTCAAATAAAGACGAGAAGTACCATACGTAACTAAAATTATGACGCATTAATTTTTTATCGAATTTATAAACCCATTAGGCCTCATATATTTTTAGTAGGATGTAAAAAAAATATGTGAAAAATACACTTTACATACCCGAATTCCATTATAAATATTTTTTATTGAATTGTCTTGAACTTGTGATGCAATTCTTGCATAAGGTAAAAACTCTATTCAAATTTTAGTAAAATAACGTTACTTTGAAAAAAAAACATTTTAATAAAGTCTTCATAATATCTGTGAAGGAATCTAATATTTTAATTATGACGAACTAATACGGAAAATTTTTCTAAAAAAATTACCTTTACTACGTGCCTTGCTTAAAATGTACGAGGCTTACATATATAATAATACAAGCAAATGCATTTAAATATCAATTTTGTGAACGTTACAGAAGTATTTAAAGTGGTCAATTCCCAAACTTCCAATTTCTTTCATATAATGGGTGATTTAAGAAATATATTATACATTTGTGCCCTTATTTTTTGATGAGATTTTTTTCCGTTTGAAAGATATTTTGGATTTGAAAATGGGACAATTTATCATCCATTGAGAGACGTCTAAGAGCGTCGCACAATCCCCAAAACAGCTGTCAATCTATGATCATTTGAGCCACATTACATAACATTATCATTGCCCATGTTTTCACAATAATTCTTTGTCATTACTCACCTTTCCACAGTGCTATCTTCATCTTCACCTTATTCAAAAGTTACAAACAATTTATTTATCTAATTATGTTATTGATAATATTCATAACATTATAACATTAATTCACTTTGTAATATTAACTTTGTTACATCACCTCATAACATTCATATGTAAAAAAATTATATTATAAAAATGAAATATATGTATTTCCTTATAATTATTATATACTCGTACAACATTGATTGAATAAATGGGTTTCATTCATTGTTTTTTTCTCTTATAGCTCCGCTTCGTCCTAACTGTTGACAATCTACATATTTTTACTATTTGTGGAAATTCACTGAGAGAAAAATATCGAACACATAATATAAACAAGTCACAAGACAGCCAGTTTTGTATTTCACAGATTATTTTACAAAAAATACGAAATATATTTATATATAAATATATATATGTACAACATTATGAGTGTGTCCAAATACTTGTTCAAAAATCTCCAATTAAGGGAGTTATTTTCATATTACTTTTAGACATCTCATCAAAGATGAAGAAGAATATGGAAGTTTGGGCATTTACTGGCCTATGACGATCGTCAGCCCCGTAAATGCCCAGACTTCCATATTCTTCTTCATCTTTGATGAGATGTTAATCAATAATATATTTATTAATATATTAACTTAAAACCCTTATCCGCACCCCAATGGTGCATACGGCACTGCGTCATATAAACACAGTGTTATCTTGATCGTGAAGGAAAGGTGATCAGCCAGTACCAGTCCAGGGTAATATTGAATAAATATGACAGTGAAAAAATCACTTATATTTAATTTACCCCCCTTGGGTATCGAACCCGGAACCTCCAGAACGGTAGCCGAGCGTGCTGACCATTACACTACGGAGGCGGACAAAATTTATAAATACACATATTTATATATACACATATATATTTCGTATGTTTTGTAAAATAAGAATCTGTTAAATACAAAGCGGTCTTGTGACTTGTAATATTGTATACATTCGTTTCTGCATTCTTAACGCAGTGCGGCGTTCAAGCGTTGTGTGGGACGACGTATTACCAACTACAGTGATAGGCGCACGGAATATCAGCGTCGAGCATTCTCAACACTGAAGAAGAGGAATGAAAGTGCTGCAATATTATTCCCTATTAACGTTGTAAAAACCATTAATAGGGAATAAAATTTGTGAACAAGTATTTCGTAGTCATATAGGAGAAAGTGACCAAGTGCATGGTTTAACAAAAACGTAATCATTGACTGTTTGCTATCTTACTAGTTTAGTATTGCCCTGGAAAAATCCCAAAGGATTTTAAACTTGGAAGTATAATATATTGAATTAGTAAAAATGACTAACTGCATTGATGTTTATTTTCTTACCAAGCAAAAGTGACCTAAATGGCCTTCCTGAATATTTTACGTTTTGGTAGTTGGTCACTTTTTCCTGTACGACTACGATTTGGACACACTCAAAATGTTGTTAATAAACCATCTCCTCAAATTATAAGCTAAAATTAAAAAAAAAAAACAGGAATATTTTCTGGCGATTCTTGGCATGTACGCGATTATAATCCAGGATTCGTACCTCACATACAAATATAAGAGTTTCTGCTCAATAAAAACCTCATTCGTCTCGCCAATAGATGTCACTGGTGAAAATTCTAGTGATTTAAGTACAATGTTTTAAAATTGGATCATATATTAAATATAAATAGAACTTCCAAGAATTTGAGTGTGGTTGTCAATCATAGGTAGAATTGGTGATTATTACACGTGTGTAAAGTGATCACTTAAACCAGCCTATGACGGTCGTAAGCGCTGTAAATGCCCAGACTTCCATATTCTGCTTCATCTGTGTTAAGATGTCAAAAAATAATATAACAACCGTGCTACTCAAAATCTCGGAAGTTCAATATATATGATCCAATTTTAAAACGTTGTACTTGAATCAATATAATTTTCACTAGAGACATCTATTGGTGAGTTAAAGAATCTCACCAATAGATGTCTCTAGTGAAAGTTCCAGTGATTCAAGTACAATATTTCGATTGTTTGTTTGAATTGGTGAATGTTACACGTTTGTAAAGTGATCACTCAAACCAGCCTATGACGGTCGTAAGCCCCGAAAATGCCAAGACTCCATATTATTCTTCATCTTTGTTGAGATGTAAAAAAATAATATGAAAAATAACTCCTGTAATTGGAGATAATCCAGTTTTGTGAACAAGTATTTGGACGCACTCAAAATGTTGTAAACATATACTAGCTTGTGTATACAGTATTTCTAGCAATCTGCCCTGCCCACGTACATTTTATCTATGTATTCCCATTTATCGTGTTCACATGCATTTTATTTTTTGCATGTGTTTTTTCCACATGCATTTTATTTGATCGGCGACCGCGTTTCGTCGTAACCGACATCATCAGATTAGTATGAGGCTAGATAAAATTCTATTTAATATACCCAACAAGGCAGGGATTGAAAACTATGGATTTACATTTTTTTTTTCTGACAAAACGATTTTAATTTAACTTTATGAGTAATTTTATAATAATAATTTCATGTTAGTTATGGTTAAGGCGTTAAGTATGATTTGATATAATTTTATTTTAGAAACAGATTTTGTATGTTAATTTAAATAATGGTCAGCACGCTCGACTACCGTTCTGAGGGTCCCGAGTTTGATTCCCAGGGGGTCAAATAAATATGAGTGATTTTTTCACTCTTATATTTATTCAATATTACCTAAATCGGAGGGCTGATCACCTTTCCTTAATTTTCTAACTATCAAGATAACACAGCATTTATATGATGCAGTGCCATATGCATCATTGGGTTGTGGATTAGGGGTTGAAGAAGAATCTGAAACGTTAGTTGCCGACCTCTTCTACTGCACATTGGTATAAAGGATTCTTGTATTTTCTGAATTTTCTTTGTATTACTTTGTAATATTCCTGTCTTACCAAATACTTGGGATATTACACGCATTTTTATATTTTAGTATTTCCCTTTTGGTGTTTTAGTATTTAATTTAAAAATAGTTTATATTTTATTTGGTAAATTTATTTAATATTACCCAGACTGATCGCCTTGCCTTCGTGTAAGTAATGATCAAGATAACACTGCGTCAATACGATGCAGTGCCCTATGCACCATAAGGCGTGGATAAGGGTCAAAGAAGAACACACATGTTTTAACAATATTTTAAGAGTTCATAAGAGAAGAAGAAGAAGATTAGAGTAGTCTTTTGTCTATGGTGTTTTTCGCTGGTTGCATTTGCACAGAAGGTAAAATGTGCCGGATTTTCGCAACGTATCAGGTCATGACCCGTTGATTGATTGGGCCGTTCACGTGCTAATGACCAGTACAGTGTTTGCGACTCACGACCAGCTTTCCTCGTGCGGTTCGCGCTGACACTTTTGCCTCCACATCCGCACAAAGCGGGTTGCATTATGCGGGACACATAGGGTGTCTTTTAAGAGGTATACAATTTCAAAATTTAAAAAAAAAACACAATAAAAAAATGTTGATGGAAGGGTTTCTGCTCAATACAAAGCTTAACCTATCCCACCATAGATGTCGCTCGTGTAGTCTTTAAAGTTCAAGAACTGTGTATCGGTTTAATCAATATATCTAAAAGTTCCAAGAATTTGAATAGAGTGGTTATCAATCATGGGTACAATTGGTGAACATATTATTTTGAGAAATAAAAGACGTTTTTTGATCCACTCAAATTTTTACTAACCAACTAGTTTCGGTAACAACCTGTTGCCCTCTTCAGGGTTTAATTTATGACTAGTCATAAATTAACTCGTCATGAATTTGCTGAAACTAGTTGGTTATTCAAAATGTGAGTGGATCAAAAAACAAAGTCTTTTTATTTCTCAAAATAATATATCAAGGTGACCCACAAAGTTAATATTCAAAACACAATTGGTGAATGTTTTTCGTTTGTAAAGTGATCACTTAAACCAGCCTATGATGGTCATAAGCCATGTAAATGCTCAGACTTCCATTGTCTTTTTTATCTTTGTTAAGATGTCAAAAAAATAATGTAAAAAAATAACTCCTAACTGGACACTTTCAAAAATGTTGTAAAAATTGTAATGGCTTTATTTTATAGATAATTCAATGCCATTATTGTTTATTACGATTTCGGGCATATGTGCGCGTCGTAGGTTAGGAAAATGGGCCAAAAACAATATTTAGCTCGATCATCTTTGTTAACGGAAAAATTTTGGTGAGGGATGAGGCACATTTTTTATTAAATGGCCATATCAAAAAGCAGCATTGCCCAATTTGGAGTGGAGAAGACCCAGAAGCTTTTGTCGAGACGCCCTTACATCAATCGAAAGTCACTGTTTGGTGTGCTTTATGCGCAGGTGGAATCATTGGTCTTTTTTAAAAAGATGATGCCAGCTAGAATGTTACGGTCAATGGAGAGCGCTGCATAACCATGATAACTAACTTCTTCGTACCTCAGTTGAATGGCATTGTTGTGACAGAGCTGTGGTTTCAACAAGATGGCGTAACATGCCACACGGCGGGTGCCACCATCAATTTATTGCGGGAAATTTGAATTTGTATACTTCTTGAAAAACACCCTTTAAATTATTGACCTACCTGGAGTGAAATACGCCTCTCAAAAACTTTTTTACAACATTTTGAGTGTGTCCAAATACTTTTTAAGTAATCAAGATTATCTCCGCTTATACGTAGGAGTCATTTTATACATTTATCGACATCTCAGCATAGATGAAGAAGAATATGGAAGTCTGGGCATTTGCAGGGCTAATGACCGTCATAGGCTGGTTTAAGTGATCACTTTACACGCTTGTGGTTTGCATGCTGTTGTTGTTCTGATTGTCTTGACAAAGGGATGGGTACGTTTCGAAACCGTTGGACAAAAAATCTCGGTGAGTGGTTACATGTATACAAATATATATATTACTAACATTTTTTTGTAAAAAAACAAGAAAAGTACTGATAGTTCGTGATAGCTAAAATATTATACATTTGTCCGTGATTCGATATTTTGGAGATAAAGGGATAAAGTTGCATATATTGTAGTTCCGGATTTTGTTGTTGATTTATTGAGTTTGTGAAAACGCAATGATAAATATGACTTACACAACGTGTGGTATTTCAGATGTTCATATATAGCCCCTGAGGTGTATATCCACAGCATGCGCATGCGTGACATTATTTTAAAGTATCACTTTGTATCGTTGTGTATATGTCGCTCTTTTTTGATCCACTTCAATGGAATTATAATGTATGGCTCTCTTTCTCCTTCTCTCTTCGTTATATATTTCTTCTCTCTTTTGTAACGAAATGTGCTTAGTAAACGTGACACCTCCCTAAAATTTTACTCTTAATTCAAGGTATAATTATCAGTATTTCAATCATTGACCTAGGAGTTTCATTTAAAAAAAATAGGTTGACGTTACAGATCATTTTTTTAGATTCATATCGTAGCAAATCGTTTTTTGTATTATAGTTGGAAAGGCAAGGAAAACTGCATTTAAAATGATGATAAGTTCCGGCTGAGTTATGTGAAAAAATATACAAATGTAAAGCATAATCCATGAACTTTTAAATGAAAAATTATCAGGAAGATGCCTTTATAATTTCCTTATTTTGTATGATATAATATCAATAAAATACAGATAACCAGATTCGAACTCACACGAAGAATCGCGATAACACGGGACAAGAAGGGTTGATGTTATCTAATATGGATTCAAATTATCATAGATTGACATCTATGCGGGCCATAGTGCGACTGCCCAAGACGTCCCTCAATGATTGATGAATTATTCCCATTTCAGCTGAAAAAACCAATTCAGGAGTATCCTATTCATTATACCACTAGTATATAACTGTTTTAGCAAAGACTAGCATGTAACTGTTTGATGTTGTTCTCTATTCCATTAGTAAAACAATTTATTTCTAAACTAAACCGTTCGTAAAATGATTGACAGCGGTTAATGATCAAATTTTCAAAAGAGTAAATAAAAACACATAAATATATCATAAGATATCATAAGGAATCAATCCTTTTTTTACTTCTGACGTTCATATCTGACTAAATTTGGAATTAGTAAAAAGGTTGCAACGTCGATAAAGCATAAGATATAGAGAATGAAAACATTGAATGTAGGTACCCTGTAAGTATTTTATATTTCTGCGACATACTATTGTATTTATGACGTTTTTGGAACAATAATATTATGTTCCTTACTAAAACCTTATACAAAGCGGCACTGCTTTTGATAACGTTAAATATTTACGTAATAATTGAGCGAGGGCTCTTTTTTGTTATTTGTGATGTATAATAATGTTTATGATAAAATAAAAATAGAAATATAAATAAAATATAATAAATATGTTGCAACTGGCCATTGAGATTTTCGATGACATATTGATATAATAAAACAAGAAATTTCAATGCGCCTACCTAAAATCTTCTTGGGATGTCGAATCTTTGTCCACGCTATCAAAATTCAGCAGGGCTAACCTTTCGGCCACAATGGGTTTCGTGTGCATTAATAGCTTGTGTTTTGCCTTAACATTTGCGAGGCACAATAAAACCACTTCAAATACCCTGGGCCCTGGAACAAACCTGATGAGTACAGATAAAAGTACGACCCGGTGGATAAAAGTTCATATTGAATTGCTATTTGATTTCACATATCTTTTTAATCAGAGGACCCTTTTTGTCCAGGGTTGCAATTTATCTAATAATGATTCGACCATTTTGTACGCGAGTTGTGCACGGCGCCAGACATGTTTGCATGACCTCGCTCTAAACATTGCCTATACTTTATATTCTCCTCTCCACAGAACCTATAATGATAGGAACACTGTACCAATATTTGACCAGTACAAGCTAACGAGAAATGGTCTCATATCAAGACTTGTGGATTCTTGTACAAACTACTTAATTTTATTATGACGGATTCGAACGAAAGGAGACAATTTGCTGATACACTACGAAATGAGACAAATCGTTAAAAAAATATTTGAAGTATCTATTAT
The DNA here is from genome assembly GCF_059751285.1 of Brachycentrus maculatus. Classification (NCBI taxonomy): domain Eukaryota; kingdom Metazoa; phylum Arthropoda; class Insecta; order Trichoptera; family Brachycentridae; genus Brachycentrus; species Brachycentrus maculatus. The sequence continues at coordinate 2,216,889 of NW_028280822.1, read as the reverse complement.
TAATATGTGGTAAAATTATCTAACATCATTGATTGTACAATATTCCTCAGGGGGATTTTTTAAAATCAAATACATATGTTACCCTAGCCGCAGCTGTTTTTCCCGTTCTACTCTGCTTATTAATAGTACCCCTAATTTTCAATTTCTCCATCAATATCTTCCCCATATGGCCTTGTGTGAAGAAACATCCTTCACACAAGGCTCATTTAGATACATTATTCTCATATTTGCGAATCTGGACCACAAAATCATCCAACAACCTTGTTTTATTGAAGAACATGTCAAAACGATACAGTGTCCTATGTACAACTGAGTCCGGATAATGACCAGGGTTTCAGTTTTCCAGGGATCACATGAACGTAATGAGTGAATGGTTGTCGGTGGTCTTCCGAAAGCATTGAAAATAGTAAGAGATACATATTTGGAATATTACACAGCTATTTGAATGGTAGCCTAGAATTTCTAAACCGGACTCTGGGATGTGTATGAAGCTTTCAGACCTATTTTAATCTCTACACTCTACATTGTAACAACTTGAAAAACTTACTCCCAACGTGAAAATTTTCTTTTCATAATAAAATCTTATCGAAGACTGAATTAATAATACTGGATGTCCTGCCATCTTATTCCAACCACCGTGTTACGAATATTTCGTATGTATTTCTTATTTATGCACGCGATAATACCGCATTCATGAAAGATACCGTAGATATTAAACATCAACGCTGAGCTCGGAATAAGTATAATGGCAATTCAGCCAACGCATTCCGCCTCTTTGCAACAACTTGGATTCAAACCTACTAAAAATGTCTCGAGCGTCCCTGTGTTTGAATGTGCTGAAAAAATTGATGTGGTTGCCACTCAGCTTTCTACCAAGTGAGTCTTCTATTTTATTATGTTTCGTATGTGGGGGATTTGTCCCCCAGTCTGGTTTAGTCTGTATTATGAGGATCCGATTTCTGAGTAGGATTATATGGGTTATCATAGTCACAGGACTGGGATTCTACACTGAAGATAACGGGTTAACAATGTAGTGTAGAAAAATAAATCATTAACTCTTTTAGATAAAAAAACGAATGCTCATCAATTTTCTTTTCGGTATTAAAAACTGGGTTTTAAATGCCAAAGTCTTTAAAAATCAAATTCAGAAGTAAAGTCAAAGTTATCTACACAACGAAGTAAAAGGGTTTTTAAAAGGATCTTTTCATTGTAATTCTAGCCTGGATAAGATGAGCAGTGTAACTGTGCAATAAAAGTAGCAGTTACGTGGATCACCCTTTGTATGAAACATGTTCATTTCCCCATTTATTACACTGTATCGGTCAATATAACATCTTCACCCTTTTTTGGATTTCTATAGAAAAACACTTGGATGACTTGACTCTGCCCAGTATCCATACGAGACGGATTATTCAGATCTTTTGAAATGTTGCAAAGATCCCCACACGATGGACCGATCAAGTTGAGACAGCAGAAGGCATCTCGGTGGTTGGAGCGCTCTATGCAGCGCAGTTAAGGGATAACTGGGGAAAAGTCATTGCTTCGACAGGGGTAACAACCCTCAGTAATGAGGACTAAGACGGAAATGAAATGAGATATTATAAGCACGTTCTCATGAAATGAGATATTATTAACTGTTCCATCAACAACAACAAAAATTGTAGACCGTACAGGTATACCGACCAACCATGCATAGAATGGCGTTAAAATTATTATGGAAAACACTTGTTTTTTTACCAATCGGCTTTATTTATGACGACTAGTTTCGGAAGCTAAGCTCCCAGTTTCAGGTCTTAATGTAGTTTACATTTAGATCTGAAGATGGAAGCTTAACTTTCTAAACTAGTCGTCATAAATAAACTCAAGTGTTAAAAAAACACCTGTTTTCTTAAATAATTTCAACATGTCTTACCCCAAAGTAAATGCCGAAACAATAAATAAAATACAATGGCGTTGTTTCCTGTATCTGATCCCCATATGATTGGATAACTCAATTCGAGTTTTTTTTATAACTTCCTAGCCATAGATCATTTTCCGAATATTTTCAAAGTGATTCGAAATAATATTCTGATACATTTTGACAGCCTGCTAAGCTCTCAAGATAGGTGATTCGAGGTGACAGAGCTTATCTTGTCTCTAGATAGATCTTGGCCTCTAAAGTCACCTTTAAGGGTTTCCAATTTGTTAAGGTATTTTTAATACAACTTACAAGTATCATCAAATATCCAACAAGGTCTACTTCGTTGTCATTGATTTAGATGTCACAATCATTTTATAAAATTATAACCATCTTCAAAGTGGTATTCTTTTATTTGCCTTCAAAGATTATTACATACATATTTTCCATTTTAGTTCGTAAAAGAAGTTCTTCAGATTTGTTTATCACAGTAAAAGTTTAAAATTCCAATAATAATTTATGGAAAAATTAAGTGTAATTATGAATCAGTGTAAATTTTAATGTCAATGGGGTCAAAATGAATATGGCCAATTTTCAATCTCATATTTATTTAATATCACCCTGGACTGGTACAAGAAGCGCAGGGTTGATCACCTTGCCTTTGTACAATTAACGATCAAGATAACACTGCGTCGCTACGATGCAGTGCCCCATTGGGTGCGGATAAGGGTTAGAAGAAGAAGTAAATTTTAAACCCTTTTTAATAATTTTAACGTAGTTCTCATAACAGTTGTAATACCTCATGGGAATGAAGAATAATGATTATTTTATGATTTTGTAAAGGGAATTACGCCTTTTATTAACTTTATTAATGCGAAATAATTTCATCATCAGATAACATAAATTTGAGCTTATCTTATTGAAAGAGAATGATATGAGGATATAATTTATTTTACGTATGTTTTCAAACAATATTTTAGTTTTCTACAACAGTTTGATTGTGTCCAAATACTTGTTCACAAAATCTGGATTATCTCCAATTACAGGAGTTATTTTCATATTATTTTTTGACATCTCATCAAAGATGAAGAAGAATATGGAAGTCTGGGCATTTACGGGGCTGACACCGTCATAGACTGGTTTAAGTGATCACTTTACACACGTGTAACATCCACCGATTCGACCCATTATTGACAACCACACTACTCAAATTCTTGGAAGTTCTATATGTACGATCCAATTCAGAAACATTGTTATAGAATCACTAGAACTTCACTAGAGACAGTATTGGTGAGATGATAAGAAGCTCATCATTGAGCAGAAACTTTTATATCACCTTATATCTTATATTTTATATATTTTAGTTGTCGGTCACCGATCATTTTTGTGTTTATTTCTTTAAATTGTTTAATAAATAATGCTTTCTCTAGACTGTGTCTTGGAAATATCCGTACATATTCTGTACGTTTGTCCACAATAATATAATATTTATATACATGTGTAAAAGTAAACATCCCACTCGATGATCGCTGGCGCCAACCAGGAATACACGAACCGGCAGCGACTGGTTACAATAAATAAACGAATTATAATAATATCGAATAGCCAACTTAAACAACTATCTGCTCTCAATTCTTAAGCAAGTACCAGGTACTATAAATATGTAGAATTAAGGGATACAATTGCCATACTCAAAGCACTAACTAAATATTTAAGTACCTACTCGTGACTTTTAACGTACGCGTCAAAAGTCTGAAGGCAGGAGGGTTAACGCGTTATTTTAAGTGCTAAGAAAGTTCAATCAATAATATTAATCTGACCTTAAATTGTTCGTGATGATCTTCGACCCATTATTTTCAAATTAACGGTTCAATTCTAGGAAGCTCAGTCATCCTAACTATGTGTGATATCATCGAACGAAAATACTTTCAATACATATCAAGAATGTCTATATAAAAAAAAAACATTAACACATATTTGAACATAATCATTATTATTTTTTATTGCAAAGCATTGTTGGATCCGAAATATTGTATTTAAGATAAATTTACGAATTTTGAACTAGAAACTGGAAACAGACAATTATTGGGACTTTATCGATTTGGGTTTAGCGGCATTATTATCACCAAAAAAAAATACCGTACATATACATAACTACTACTTACCCTTTTCTTTACTCAATGGTAGGTACATATGGCACTGTATCAAATTGGAGCTATGATAACTTGATCGGTTATTATATGAAGGCAGGGCCATCAATACTGAGCGTTCAGGCACCAGTCTGGGATACTAATTAATGAATATTAAAGTAAAAAAAAATCAAAAGGAGTCGCAACATATGAAACATTGTATGGAAAGAAGATGGATTCTGCGCATCCCAGGGCTTACGACCTGGTGTTTGGCTGGGTCAAGCGATGAATTTATACACTTGTGTAACGTTCACCGTTTTCAGCAAATACCAGGTCATAACACTGGGATGCTCAAACTTCCATCTTCTTTCATATAAAGTGAAGAACGATACATGTCCCTCACTCCTTTCAACAACGTCATTTATCAAAAATCGTCAATTTTCAGTTGAACATGTTTACATGGGATATAGTACATGTCACCTTGAAAGTGTACTATATCCCAGTAAAAGCGCCATATTTTTACTTAATATTTACCCACTATAGGGCAGAAAGTGTTGTTTTTGCATTTTTAAGAAAAAGTAATGTATAATATATTTTTTTTAAATAAATTAAAATTTATCATTTTAACATTTAATTTTAGTAAATTTATTTACAACATTTTAATTGCGTCCAAATACTTGTTCACAAAATCTGGATTATCTCCAATTATAGAAGTTATTTTCATTTAATTTTTTGACATCTCATCAAAGATGATCAAGGATGAAGAATATGGAAGTCATATTCTTCATCATCTTTGATGAGATGTCCAAAAATAATATGAAAATAACTCCTATAATTGGAGATAATCCACATTTTGTAAACAAGTATTTGGATACAATCAAAATTTTGTACTTAATATGGCGTTTCTCGACCGAACAAAAGCATAGAAAAAAAAATAATTTCAATAGTTAAAATCTAGTTGGATACATGGAACCCGTCTGCATTCGCATATGATTTGATTTATATTATATTATGATATTATATTTGAGTTTACTACATGATAAAAATGTAACGCATATTTTTTAAAACCCACATCCGCACCCGATGGTACATAGGGCACTGTATCAAATTAACGCAGTGTTATCTTGATCGTTAACACATTAAGGAAATGAGGTCCCCCCTCCGCTTCAGGTACTAGTCCACGGTAAAATTGAATAAATATTAGATTGAAAAAATACAGTTTTATTTTATATGACCCTTTCCCTTGGAATTGAAACCCGGGATCCGGGAGCCGAGCGTGCTGACCATTACACCACGGAGGCGGACATGTATATTTACCAAATAAGTATTGTCAAATGTACCCTCTCCACGGAAAATCGCTATGAGGACATATTATGAATAAGTATGTGTAAGATAAAAATAAATATCAAATTAATATATGGGTCCGAAACGATCGTAATTTTACCAAGAAAATAATTATTTTATAGGTAGGAGGGATTGTTACGATTTTTTAAACTTTCAACCTTTTAACATATTGAGAGTATAAGGTAGGTACTTGAATTAGGCAATCAATTTCTCTACTTCTTTCAAATATTCTCCCAACCTTACATCTTAAAATTTTTTGAAACAAATAGTATTACTCGTTACAATAGAAATCATCTTCCATTATATCCTATATAAGAAAAAAGCGATTTAAAGTGCTGTAAACGTAATATAAGAGGTTTTTTATTACTTTTGTGATCTCAGACTTTTTTATGTTACATATTATTGTTAGAACAACAGCATTCAATAATTTACCAGGGCTGGAGTTGAATGGAATATGTTCAACGAAAAATACAAATAATTATAAATTAAAAACAAAAACTTCTATTGGAATCTCAGCATACATAAAGAAGTCTATTGAGATCTAAATCTGGACATTTGTAGAGCTTACTTAGACCTGAATTCCAATCCAATTGTCTTATGACGTCTCACGCTATGATCACTGCAACAACTGCCATAGGTAACGTGATCTTCCCAACTCGCAAACAGCGCAATTAATTTCCCGAGCGTGTCTTTGCTGTTATGGGACCTATGGCATTCCTCCAGCTGTTAAAAATAGCAATAATGAAATTATTTCCACAAAAATATTAAACCACACATGATTGCTAAATCATTTTCATGATTTTATTTTCCCTAATTTATTCTAATAATGTATGTACTAAATATGAGTATAAATATTCAAATTAATGTTAAAATTTTCACGAGTTGTTGATATTACTGAAACAGCGACATCTATTGAACGTAACAGTAAAACACGCAACACTAATATATTTATGGTGGACAGCGTGCTTCTTGACAGCTATACCTACAATGAAATACGTATACCCACAAGGAAGACTGAGCCAGCTACGAGTAGTAATGTATAAAACATAAACCATAGTTGCATAGCAAGCTTATAAATCATCTTATGTATTTTTCTATTCTTGTTACCCTTATCACACCCAATGGTGCGTAGAGCACTGCGTCATATAAACGTAGCGTTATCTTGATCTTTAAAACATGAAGGAAAGGTGATCAGCCCTCCGCTTCAGGTACCAGCTGAAAAAAGCACTTATATTTATTTGACCCCCCCTGGGTATCGAACCCGGGACCTCCAGAACGGTAGCCGAGCGTACTGACCATTACACTACGGAGGCGGAATGTTTGTATTTATTATTTATTCAGGGTATGCTTGGCTACAATCGTTTAGAGACTAGAAGGAATGTGTATTTGATTCCGCATTTTTATTGATTATTGCGCGGTATGATCGATAATCCTGAAATGTCTGTACGTTCCCGATAGTTCCCTAAGACAGCGTCGACATAGATTGTTTCACATTCCTTTACACAGGACCAACCTGCCG